>NC_141550.1:67610000-67710000 GCF_021556685.1 Rattus norvegicus
TGCGTCCCCACTTCTACCTTCTGCTCTATTTAGAACTGAGCCAACTCTCTCCCCTACTCTGAGACTTCAGCAGTCCCGTGCCTATCAGGAACATCCTGAATAAAATCTGCTTCAACCTCTCACTTTCGGGTTTTCAGTTGGTTTGTTTTGTTTTGTTTCTTGCCTAGAGTTCTTTATTTTACCTGTGTGCCGATTTAAAATATATTTTATACTTTCCTGGCTTTACTGTGGAATGACTTTTCATAATATTGTTTTTAAAATGGGACATTGTAAATGTAGACTTAAATACATGAAATGATACTAACTAGGTTTAATAGGGCTACCAATTTCAGGCCTTCCGAATTCAGACTGTTACATGGATACTTGCTAATGTGACTTAATTTCTCTGTGCCACAAATTCCTCCTTTGTAAAGTAGAGACAGGAATAGGGTTGATAGGAGGATTAAATGACTCAAACAATATTGATATCAACAGAGGGTTGCTATGGAAATGAACCTAAGAGAACAGAGATGAAATCCTTATTTGATGCCTGAATGGGATTAAGGCTTTCCATGAGTAGTACATCAGTACTAATTATCAATACAAATATGGGCACATGAGCTTGTCAGGCCTGGGTTTCACTGTGAATTAGCTACTTACCAAGGTGTCTATTAAAGGTCCTCAGCCTGGATGAATCCAAGTTTTCTCATCTATTATGATGGTTAATATTGTCAACTTGATGGGAACCAGAATCACCTAGGAGATAATCCCTGGGTGTGTCTGTGAGGGAATGTCTAGAGTGGGTTACTTTGAGTAGGAGGATCCATCTTAAATGTGAATAGTGCTGTCCCATGTACTAAAGGTCTGGGCTGAAGAAAAAGTGAGCTAAGCACCAGTTTTCATTTTGATCAGTTCCACGAATGTATTTACAATGTGACTGTTAGGATTTTGATCTTGGCCTGTGCCCCAACAGAAGATACCCAAACATGGTTCCACGTGGAAGGTTTAATAAGAGAAGAGTAGAAGAGCGGAAAGGCGGCCAGCCATGGGCATATGCAGCGGGAATGGGGGCAAGAACAGAGAACAAAGAGCAAGAGGGGGAAGAGAGGGTAAGAGGGAATAAGAGAAGGAGGAGGGGGCAAACAGCTCCTTTTTTAGTGTCAGATACAGCTGGCTGTTGCCAGGCAACTGTGGGGCGGAGCATACCTGGCTGCTGCCTGGTAGCTGTGGGGGTGGAGCTTAAACAGAATACCAACAGTGACCATGACAGACCACACCCTCAAAACAAACCTTTACTTCACTGGGCTTTTTTTTTTTTTTTTTTAAGATACTTTGTCACAATAAGAAAAATAATGGGTTGGGGATTTAGCTTAGCGGTAGAGTGCTTGCCTAGCACGCGCAAGGCCCTGGGTTCGGTCCCCAGCTCCGAGAAAAAAAAAAAAAGAAAAATAATAAATATCTATTAAGTAGGAATAAAGTCTCTTTAATATGAGTTTTTGAGATGTAATTTTATAAGACCAGAAAAATCATCAACGAAACCTGATGTTTACCAGACACTCGGCCATATTAACTGCATTCCCTTCTTCCAGACTCAACAATGCTTGCATCCATTCTTAGACCTGAAGTCCAAATCCAGTCTTGTCTTCAGGTCTAAGAAGGGATGCAGATGACATTGGCATATACACAGCTCATGTTGTCATATTAATGACATTAAGTGATTGCTGGGCCCTGAGAACCATCTTTGTGAGCAGGGGTAGGTCAGGAGAGAAAGGCACCATCATTAAGCTGAGCGATGAAGGACCACCATGATCTAAGAAGCCAGAGTGTTACTACAGGGGTCATCCACATGGAACAATGCGCAGCAAGGATGAGGGCAGAGACTGCTTAGTATCAGACAGACGGTTGTCTACTCCTCAGAGAGTAAGCAGTCAGAAGGAGGAACTCTGAGAGTAAGGATGAATCAAGACAGTCACCAGTCACCGGACACCAGCCAAGCAAGTCAGGGGTCAGGCCAGATGCCAGCCCTGGGCAGGAGTTAGAGAACTGAAGAAATAAAAAGGGCAGAAGAGGTCTCAAGATTGAGCCTGGGGTCCAAGTGCACCTGCCCCCTCTCCTCCTCCTCTATCTGTTCCTCTTCCCTTCCTGCTCACTCTACCTCTCCATTCACCTTTGTGTTATCTTATCTGGCCCTGTAGTTTATAGTAACCTCCTGCTCCCTTGGATGCCTCTCATGCTTCTCAGTCATAACCCATGTTGAATTCCACATGCTTGCTGTCAGCACTTTCACATCTGAGGTATCTGGGACACTTTCTTCCAGGGTCTCCAGCCCAAACCACAGGGATCCCAACTCTTTGGTTGCTTAGACACAGTCTAGTTCTCAACTGTATCTCGAGTTCCAGAATCTCCCTCCCAACAGACCACTGTCCTCTTTGAGCCACTTAAAGCAAGATCCAGAGCCCACATACCTTCTCCAGAGTTCACTGGTTATCTGAGAAAGCATTCAAGTGGGCAATGGAGCTATCATATCGATTAGTCTCTCTTGATCACCTAATTTTGCATTTAATACTAGAAATTGGCACAGTCATATTTTCTGGGTTAAATTCTTCTCATGTTCATGTTTGTTGTTTTTGGAAGGAGAGGTGGCTAGGAGTTTTTAAAATTCTAAGAATAGAATGAAGGAAGGCTTCTAAAGTCATTTAAAAGAGCCATTTATGTGCAAAGAAAACCCAAAGTTACTTAGACTCCAAGAAGAAAGTCAAAATTAGGGTATGAGGAGATGGCTTGTTGGCTAAGCGTTCTTTCCACCAAACCTGATGACCCAAGCTCACTCCTTGGGACCCATATGGTAAAAGAAGAGAATCAACTCTTGAAGGTTGTTGTCCAACCTTCATATGTACATACACACACGCACATGCTCAAGCACACACATAAATAAAATATTAACATTCTTCTAATAGTTAAAAGTCTTTATTGAAATAGCTAATTTTAAATGATCACAAAGTTTCCATATTGTTTTTAATAATTAAGGAGCCATACAGATGCTGGGGGTTACAGGTGGGGCATGCTGTGAGCTGGAAGCATGGGAAATCAGACAGACATAGGGTAGGTCCCTGCTGGTGCTGCCTTGCCCGTCACACACGACCAGCTTCAGGGCCACTGAGCCCTCAAGTCCTGCCTCTGACTCAGGACAAGAGCAAGACTCAGTTCAGAAGGTGAGTAACTCAAAAGTCCAAGGTATTATGGATTTAGATGTGGAGGGATCCAGAGAAGGGAACTTGGCTACCACACAAATGAGTAGATCGTTTTCCATGGTGGCTGCTTTCCTGTAAGATTCCTATCATCACTTACAATCTCAGTGAAGGTGGATTTCTTTTTTACTTGTTTTCACTCATTGAGAGCCCCCTGTACATATTCCTTGATTGTTTCTTGAGTCTGTGCATGGGATAGATCTAGCTATAATCACGGTGTGTCCTGATAAAGGTTCTCTATCCTAAAGGTTCTCTATCCGTTTTAAGCTATTTTCTCTTGGATTTTCACCCAGAGATGGGAGTTTGAGCAGAGAATATTGTTCTTACTCAAGACACCATTTGCTTGAGAGTTGTGTATAGACCCTATCTCTGGGACTCACTGTCATTAGTTTGTCATATATTATCTCTGTTTCTGGGAGAATGCTGACATCCACAGTTGGCCTCTTCTCCGTGACAACCCAAGGTTTCCATCTAAAGGTAATCATGGCTACACTGGATGCTCTGAGTTTATTCTGCATCTCCATCCACTGAAGCCCTATAGTAAGTTTCTGGTTTGGTCACGAGCCTGCTTGTGCCAGGAGGCTCTGCCATACCTGGTGCTGGGTAGACCAGTTGTTTGAGAGCTGCTTGATTAAGACCACGGAACACATTAGATCAAGATTGTTTTCTAGGGTACCAAAGCTTTTGTCTAGTACCCCCTTGACAGCTACCAGGATGGCAGAGGAGTCACTAAGGGCTTCCAAGTCATTTTATAAGCAGTCCATTCCCAGTATTATTTGTTCATCTGAGTCCTTAGGAGGGTGGACTTTGAAGTTGGATAGATCCAGCTCTGCTTCTGATAGCATTAGCCAAGTTATACACACATATCTGTGCCTTGGTTTTCTCATTGTAAAACAGGGGTAAACAACTGTATATAAGGTTGCTGCGAGGATTAAATTTCTAGTATTTTTGTGAAGCAATTAAGACAGCACCTGGCATATAACAATTTTTATGTAAATGTAGTTTAAGAAAAGTATTCATTTAACTGATACCAATCAGTCTCAGAACTGGGCCAGAGCACGTGCGAGATATTGCTGTGTGATGACCAAATCAACAACTACAATAACTGTCAAGTGAGCATAGTTTCAGACTGCATTCTTTGGACAAAGAACTTCAAGACGGCCCATTCCTCCTTCCTAAGCGTTGTGTAGATGGGTGTCGACTGTTACTAAACTTTTTAGTCTTAACTTCTCAGACCGTGGGTCTCCTGACATGTGCCCAAGTTGAATAAAAGTCAAGAGACTGGGACACAGAGACCAAGATCATCAATTATTATTTTGTAAAATAGACTGTTGATTCCAAGTGTTTCATCTTTAAAGTTTTATCTGAAGCGTTACAAGATATTCTAGACACATAGAAGCACACATTCTCTCCCCTGACTCTCTCTCTGCAAGAGACACTCCACACCACAACACCCTGCAGTAAATCAATGCAAAGGCCTTTGAACTTAAGTCAGACCCATCAGAACCAAACGAACCTCCTTTTATGGATTAAAAAATCTATCTCTTTTAACCTTAAATAAACAAATTTATACCAATGGCCTTGCAAATTTTGGGGAGGCTGAAGCATGACGATTGTGATTCCATAGCCAGCATTGGTAATATGTGTCTTGAAAATTTGTCCACATTAAGTCAATAATCTGATTAATTTACCTTTGGGTTCAAGGCACCATGTACAATGACAAAACAAAACAATAACAAAAAACCCCCCACGAATACCGGATTTTCCTTTTCTCTCTCCCTCTTGAGCCACAAAAGCTGTCTCTGAGCTCATCATGTAACTGAGAATGACCTTAGTCCTCTGAGCCTCTTCCTTCTAAGTGCCAGTGTGAGCCACCTTGTGTGGTTTTATTAGGCTTGAGGGATGGAATCCAGGGTTTTGTGCATCATAGCAAAGTACTCTGCCAACTGGATTAGATGCCCCGGCCCCACATGTTTTTTCTCCCTCTCTTCACCTGCCCTCTTCACTCACTGATTGTTTGGAGCAGGTCTTCAGTTCACCATGCAGCTGAAGATGACCTTGAACTCTTGATCCTCCTGCCTCTACCTATCAAGTGCTGGGATTACAGGTGCCTGGTTTGGTACACAATACTTAACTCAGTCCATAGAGACGACTGATTAAGAAAGAATAGCTCAGCCTTGTGGTGCTACCATTCAGGTATCCCACAAACCAGGCCTTTGGAATTTATGGGACACTTCAGGATGTGAGGGAGAGTATTACCAATGATCTGTTGTTGTTTGTTTCATTTGCCTCAAGCATACTCTGTCTCTGTGATGGCTCCACTGTCAAGTTTACCCACAAGAGCCTAAGTGAATGTCTACAGTTATAGGCAATTGTTGCTGATGCCGATGAGATCACAATAGCAGATGTGGCCACTGCCTCAGTCCGCAGCTTCATCCCTGGGAAGAGAAAAGTACAAGTGAAAGCAGGAGAGTGCTACATGTTTACTTTGTAACCAACTGTCCTGCCATCCATCTTTACTGTCGAGTTTCCTTACGTGAGGGCAATGCTGCTCCTCCCCTAAGCTAGCTTTCTGCTTCTCTCTTGGGTGAAGGGGAAATCAGAGGCGATAATGATGATAAGAAAGACAGAGACTTGAGAGTGGTGTGGGAGACATGAACTTGAGTTTTTTGTGTCGGTTTAGCCCAGAGAGAGGGTCAAATATTCTGAAGGTTTCTATGAGGAGTTTGGGATGAGATTAACATTTAGAATGATGGCTGAGTAAAGGAGACTTATGTACACAACTGGATTGATGTCCTTGGATCAGCTGAAGATTTGAAACAGAAGGGAAAATAGATTTCTCTATAAAGAGGAGGAATATAGCAGATGCCCTTTGAGCTGGGACTGCAGATTTTGGACTTGATATTCTGTAGCAATTTCCTTCTATGGACCTAGGATCCAGGATGTTCTAAAGAAGGCTTGCTCAGACTTGGGACATTTTAAAGTTAGGCTTATTCCTAAAGATTCAGGAAGTAAACAATCCAGGAGTCTCCGGAGATACCGGAAACTGACCAGATTCACAAGGCTCCTCCCTCCCCAAGGTTATATAAAACAGTAACGACAGAGTCTGACTTTCATGAGCTATCATCCACATAGGAGTAGGCTTTCAGTGATACAACTGATTTTGAGATATTCTTGATTATATAGGAAGCATGCTCCTGTAAGTAGCCCCAATAATCTAATGAGTTCACCAAATTAGACTGTGGTGGTATAATTATTCTATTCTGTCTGTTGTCAATTTCCTCTCTGGAAAGGCAATTGTTCACAACTCAGGAATAGGCACACAACACTTGCCCAGACCACATAATCTTATGAACCAACCCCTTTCAATCAATAAGTCAATTAATTATACAAACACATTCTATTTATGATTCTTTCTTTTTATAATCTGTCTCCCCCTCTCTCTGATACACACACACACACACACACACACACACACACACACACACACACACACAGTTTATTTGTTCTGTTTTAATGAAGAATCCTGAATAATTTGAGTTCCTTGTTAACAAACAAGTCCTAGAGCAGTGGTTCTCAATCTTCCTAATGCTGCAACCCCTTAATATAGTACTTATGTTATATAGGCCCCCAACCATAAATTATTACATTGCTACTTCATAAATGTAATTTTATGACTGTTGTGAATCTTAATGTAAATATCTGATATGTGATTCCCCTGAAAGTGTTGTCTGACCCACCACAGGGGTCATGACCCACATGTTGAGAACTGCTGTCCTGTTTAGAGTATCTTGAAGAAATTTCTATCTTGTGGTAGAAATATGAGTGTTTAAGAAATCCTGATGGCGGCTGGAGAGATGGCTCAGTGGTTAAGAGCACTGACTGCTCTTCCAGAGGTCCTGAGTTCAATTCCCAGCAACCACATGGTGGCTCACAACCATCTGTAATGGGATCCGATGCCCTCTTCTGGTGTGTCTGAAGACAGTGACAGTGTAACCACATACCTGAAATAAATAAATAAATCTTTAAAAAAAAAAAAAAGGTAATCCTGATGCGGTCTGAGAAATAAGCAGTACACTGTTGGAAAATTAAGAATAAAGTGTCAAGAAACTTGGCTGGATTATATTCTAGAGTCTTTTTTGTATATTTGAGGTTTTTGACATGGGTTCTTACTATATAATGCCAGCTTTTGTGGAACTCAAGTTAGCCTCCCTGCCTCAGCCTCCTTAGCAACACAATCACAGGCATAAATACCACACCCAGCTGTCATTCCCATGTCCTGTGGGAGGCAAATATTTGAACACAAACTAGGACACTTAGCAAAAGGTTGAAGGTGTGTCTTTGTTTCTCCTGATAACTGGTACAAAGTGTCAAAGGAGAAGGTGTATTATGAATAAATTGTTAAGGAACCAGGATTGGAAGACTGGGAAAATTCTTCACCTATTCCCAGATTAGCCAATTTTTTCATCACTGTGACAAATACCTCACACAAATGACTTAAGGGAAAGAGGTTTAATTTTGTTCACAGCTTCAGAGGATTCAACTCCAATCACTGTGGCCAGGAAGCAGAGAGACAATGGCTGTACCCAGTCGGATTCATCCTCTCTTCACACTTACTCTGCTAGGGCCCAGACTACCATGTTGCCTATTGGGGGGTGGGGGAGCAAATTGTAACCATCACAGATGTACCTAGAGGTGTGCCTTACTAATCCCAAGGTGACTCTCAATCCGGTTAAGCTAGTGACCAAAATCAACTGCCATCACACCACATTCTTCCCAAATCAGAAATCTTGTTGTCAAGGGGCACAAAGGGGAGAGCTAAACAAGTATTTGGCTAAGGAACAGTGAGTGTGAACCACTGCCATCTGGATCAAACAAACAAACAAACAAACGAACAAACAAGAAAACCAGAAAACCAAGATAGACACAAAGGAAGACTGCGTTCTAGTTTTCCTTTCTGCTGTTATGTTAAACACCATAATCAAAAGCAACTTGGGGAGGGAAAGGCTTATTACATCTCACAGGTTACAGCCCATCATCAAAGCAAGCCAAGTCAGAAACTGAGTACAGGAGCTTCGAGCAGAAACCACGGAGCAACATTGCTTACAGGCTTACCCCTTCTGGCTTGCTCAGCTGGACTTTCTTACAGCCCATACCCACCTGTCTAAAGATGGCACCACCCAACAGGTCAGTCCCATAGAGTCAGTTCCTCAATCGAGGTTCCTTCTTCCCAGGTGTGTCAAGTCAGTGAACTGTTAAGACTTTGACTATAAACCTTTCTTTATCCTTTAAGAAAGGGAAAGAAGGGCAGTAATGGCGATATGGATACTCACAAGCACAAAGGAAAGCCACGTGGAAATAGGTAGGAGCCAGGAAAGGAGCATCACAACTAACCAAAGCCACCCACATTTTGATCTTTTATTTCCAGACAGGGATTTCTGAGAAAGTTAGTTGTTACTTTGTAGCCTAGTCCATGGTTCTTTTGTTAAGACAGCTTGAGTAGCTTTTTATACCGAATGGCACTTGATGGAGAAAATAGACTCTTCCATACCGTGAAGAGGTGGAGCAGAGAAGACGTTTAATCAAGCGGTCCTAGAAGTTGACATGGAATTAGTAAGATATGGAGTCCATGGAACCATGGGGTAGGATACTGCTGAGCACAGCCAACAAACAGCCATCAGGTATCCAAAGTCAGGGCATGATTAAAGTGAGAAATACTAAACTAGGAAGCAAGGCTGTATTCTTTGTTCTTACTCTTCAAGGGAAGCAGTGAATGTGGGCACAAGACAGAAGTAAGCGTGTGTGTGGGAGGGGGGTGGGCACATGTGGGTAAAGAGGTCAGAGGTCATCAAGTGACCGCTTCACTCCTTACCTTGTTTACCTTTGAGGTAGGATTTTTTTTTAATTTTTGAAAAAGAATTATTTATTTTATGTATGTGAGTACACTGTAGCAGTCTTCAGACACACCAGAAGAGGGAATCAGATCCCATTACAGATGGTTGTGAGCCACTGTGTAGTTGCTGGGAATTGAACTCAGGCCCTCCGGAAGAGCAGTCAGTGCTCTTAACCGCTGAGCCATCTCTCCAATCCTCTAAAAAGCTTTTTTTTTTTTTTATTAACTTGAGTATTTCTTATTTACATTTCAAGTGTTATTCCCTTTCCCGGTTTACGGGCCAACATCCCCCTAGCCCCTCCCCCTCCCCATCCTCCCCCCATTGCCGCCCTCCCCCCAACAATCACTTTCACTGGGGGTTCAGTCTTAGCAGGACCCACGGCTTCCCCTTACACTGGTGATCTTAGTCGGATATTCAATGCTACCTATGAGGTCAGAGTCCAGGGTCAGTCCATGTATAGTCTTTAGGTAGTGGCTTAGTCCCTGGAAGCTCTGGTTGCTTGGCATTGTTGTTCATATGGGGTCTCGAGCCCCTTCAAGCTTTCCAGTTCTTTCTCTGATTCCTTCAACGGGGGTCCTGTTCTCAGTTCAGTGGTTTGCTGCTGGCATTTGCCTCTGTATTTGCTGTATTCTGGCTGTGTCTTTCAGGAGAGATCTACATCCGGCTCCTGTCTGCCTGCACTTCTTTGCTTCATCCATCTTGTCTAATTGGGTGGCTGTATATATATGGGCCACCTGTGGGGCAGGCTCTGGATGGGTGTTCCTTCTGTCTCTGTTTTAATCTTTGCCTCTCTATTCCCTGCCAAGGGTATTCTTGTTCCCCTTTTAAAGAAGGAGTGAAGCATTCACATTTTGATCATCCATCTTGAGTTTCATGTGTTCTAGGCATCTAGGGTAATTCAAGCATTTGGGCTAATAGCCACTTATCAATGAGTGCATACCATGTGTGTTTTTCTGTGATTGGGTTACCTCACTTAGGATGATATTTTCCAGTTCTGACCATTTGCCTATGAATTTCATGAAGGCATTGTTTTTGATAGCTGAGTAATATTCCATTGTGTAGATGTACCACATTTTCTGTATCCATTCCTCTGTTGAAGGGCATCTGGGTTCTTTCCAGCTTCTGGCTATTATAAATAAGGCTGCTATGAACATAGTGGAGCACGTGTCTTTTTTATATGTTGGGGCATCTTTTGGGTATATGCCCAAGAGAGGTATAGCTGGATCCTCAGGCAGTTGAATGTCCAATTTTCTGAGGAACCTCCAGACAGATTTCCAGAATGGTTGTACCATTCTGCAATCCCACCAACAATGGAGGAGTGTCCCTCTTTCTCCACATCCTCGCCAGCATTTGCTGTCACCTGAGTTTTTGATCTTAGCCATTTTGACTGGTGTGAGGTGGAATCTCAGGGTTGTTTTGATTTGCATTTCCCTTATGACTAAAGATGTTGAACATTTCTTTAGGTGTTTCTCAGCCATTCGGCATTCCTCAGCTGTGAATTCTTTGTTTAGCTCTGAACCCCATTTTTTAATAGCTGACCTTATGATTTTCAGTAAGGCTGACAGTTGGTATATGCCAGCCGTCCTCCTGTCTCTTCCCCTCTCAGTGCTTGAGATACCTAGCTTTTCTCTCTCTCTCTCTCTCTCTCTCTCTCTCTCTCTCTCTCTCTCTCTCTCTCTCTCTTTCTCCAGGGTTTCTCTGTATAATAGCCCTAGGTGCCCTGGAACTTGATCTGTAGACCGGGCTGGCATCGAACTCAGAGACCTGCCTGCCCCTGCTTCCCAAGCGCTGGGATTAAAGATGTGTACCACATCCAGATATTTATGTGGGGGCTTGGAACGAGCACTCTTAACTTCTGAGCTACCTTGACAGGCCCAGAGTCTTTATTTAATAAGTGTATTAGTTGATGCAAGTGCTATAGAACAAGCAACCATGGACCACACATAGAAATCACTGCTCTTGTAGAACTTCATAACCAAGCCTTTCAGTCCCCTAAAAACGCTGAAGCAAGAGACTTCCAAGAGTAGTAATTTAGTTCCTTGTTTTGGAAAGACAGAAAAATCAGGATACATAGAAAGAGTGTTTGATCCCTCATGGGTATGGTAACAGCAATAATAGTGGCAGCAAATGTCTTGTCACCATTCTCCTTCCGGCCTTACAGACTTCTGTAGTGACGAGTAAGCCAAGTGGTCCACGCATGAAACAACGATGTCAAAAGTCTCAGGCATTGACAATTTAAAAGTAAAAGACTGTGGAGTATGTGCTTACCCTATGGAAACAGGAGTCAATGTTCAGGTGACACTAATAGCCACTTAGTTAATGGTTATATGCAAGTTGCACTTTTAAGTGAATTCACCCTTGCTATTAACCCTGTGATTCCGTATAGTGCTGTGTGAACAAAGGCAACAAGGGCTGAAATTACTAGGATTCTAGATGAATGTTCTAAATTTCTGTCATTTTTAGAGTTGGTGGCTGGAGAGACAGCTCAACAAGTGAGAGTACCTAATGCTTTTGTAGAAGACCACAGTTCAGTTCCCAGAGACTACACTGGGTGGCTCAGAACTGCCCGAAATTCCACCTCTAGGGCATCTGATGCTCTGTCTGGACCCGGTAGTCCGACATGTACATATTCAACACACAATCATAAACATATAAGCATAATTAAAAATAGAACAAATCAGCCAGGCATGGTGGCACATGCCTTTGATTCGAGCACTCGAGAGGCAGAGGCAGGAGGAGTTCTGTGTGTTCGAGATCACCTGGTCTACCTAGTGAGTTCCAGGACAGCCAGGGCTGTTAGAAAGAAACCCTGCCTTGACAAACGGTAGGAAGGGGGGGGGGGCAATGGGAAGGGGAGGAGGAGAGGGAGAAAAGAAAAGAAGGGAGAGGGAGAGGGAGAGGGCGAGAGAATGTCTTTAAAGTAGGTTGAAAAGGGGCCGTGAGTTGTAGAAGAGTCAGGAGCCAGACTTATTTAAGAAGTATGGGTGACCCGTGTTTAAGGGTTCCTTTCTTCTGTAAATGAGGCTAGAAACCACTCTCAGGGAAGAGGACCTGAAGGTAACCCTCCACAGATGATTCCCCATGAGTTACTTGTGTATGAAATATCCCCCCAGGCTCACATGTTGAACACTTGTTTCTTTTGGGGAGGTGTTGGACACTTCAGAAGGTAGGGTCTAGCTGGATGAACTGGCTGCTGAAATGTGTCTTTGAAGGGTATGCCTGGGTTTGGCTCCACTTCCTCACTGCCGTGTGGTGATCAGCCTCTCACACATTCTCCCAAGACCATGACACTCTGCCTCACGACAAGCCTAGAAGTCAGTAGAGCCAAGGACTACAGACCGAAATCTGTTGCCATGTGTTAAGCCTTTCCTCCCTCAAGTTATTCTCTAGTGTATCTTGGTCATAGCCATTCAAATGTAACCGACACATGATCCCTCCGATGTCCTCAGCGGGAACTGTGCTTCAGCAGGTACCAAGAACATTCTGACACATGCAAAGAAAGGCTTCATCTGGGGATTATTCCGTCTTCCGTGTTGGGATTTTGAAAAAAAAAAGTGCCAGAATCCTATAGCCCTTTTCTTTTTAAAGCATTGTCTGTGAGGTCAATGGAACCTCTGTTTCTTACGACTCACTGGGTTCATTGTTGCTGACGAAGGGCATGGGTTGACATTTTTCCCCGGACAGAGCCTGAGCGTGTGTTGACTTTGGATTATGAGTCGAGAACACTGGTGTACAAAATGGGGGAGAAACAGCGCTGACAGGGAAGAATACATTTGGGTAATTATGTTCCAAAAGGAGGTGATCAGAAGACATGTTTGTTCCTTCTTGCCAAGTGGTGCTGCACATTGCTTCCTGCTGTCTTCTTGATAACTACAGGCTGACCAGAAGGAAAGGTACACTTTGACAACTTACGGTGGCTTAGGCCCAATGACGCTATTTAAGAATATTTCATTTTTGGGGCTGGAGAGATGGTTCAACGTTTAAGAGCACTGATTGCAGGCTGGAGAGATGGCTCAGCGGTTAAGAGCACCCGACTGCTCTTCCAGAGGTCCTGAGTTCAATTCCCAGCAACCACATGGTAACACATCTGTAATAGATTCTGGTATATCTGAAGATAGCTACAATGTACTCATATATATTAAATTAAAAAGAATATTTCATTTTCACAGCTGACCCTATTGGGCAAGTGATGTGGAAATGAGTTTGACAAGTCAAACATTAAGTGCCTAGTTCTGTATAAAACTTTCTATTTCGGGGCTGGGGATTTAGCTCAGTGGTAGAGCACTTACCTAGGAAGCACAAGGCCCTGGGTTCGGTCCCCAGCTCCGGAAAAAAAGAACCAAAAAAAAACCTTTCTATTTCGTTATTATAATTTCATTGTTTTATCGTTGTGTTTACTCCTATGGCAGTGGACATTTGTTCCACTTTGTTCCTCTGGACTCTCACGAACTGTAATTACAATCTGGAAGGACTCGCACACTCAATCCCTGAGAGCACATAGGAAGAGGAACTGAGAAGTTTGCATCCGCAGCAACCAGACGCTCCCTGAGTAGGTGTTAGGGCTCCATGTGGTGACACACATTTCCTGTCTGTAAGACGGCAAATGGATTCAGGCATCGAGGAAAAACATGAGTCACAGGTCCTGTCCCTGACCCTATCACGCAGGAGTCAGTGCAGCACCAGCCCTTTGTCCCTGTATAACCAGAAAGACAACAGAACTAGTTTTCTGGAGATACTCCCTGTCTGCATTCTACCACATGCATAAGAACCCTTCCATAGTCCATCATGGGCACAATGATCTCAATTTGATGCTATAGGACATTGAACAGAGGCATAGCCCAAGCAAGCCAGGCCATGGAAGCCATTAGTGTAACTTACTACACGGCCTGCTCAGCATGACAGCTAGATATCCAGGCTGGCCTTTAAAGGCTGTAAAGCTTACTCTGTAGCAAGCAGTGAAGGGAGGGGACTTGGGCTGTACCTTTCTTTGCTCCCAAGTGACATCTACACAAAGTATGATACACATGCAGTATATTTTCAGCTATCTGGAGAGCCTTTGCTACAGAACGTGAGTCAGACGTCAAGAGGGCAGCACTCAGTATCTCCAGCGAGGCCTGTCCTCATAGACTCAGGTGTGGTAAGTGCCAAGCAACAGGTTTGGTATCAGTAACATCTACGAGGAACCTTCGTTATGAACCCAAGTCCTCATCTAATCATTCACATTCCATTTTCTTGAACCAAAAGTAAATTATTCAAATTTCCTAAAACAGTAGAATCTTAGAATAACAGCTATCGCTGTCTTACTAACTCTATGTGCATAGTTGCAATGATACAGATTTGTTTTCTTGTTTAAAAATGGCGGCATTCAGAAGTTTTCATGCTGAGAAATATATAACATCGTGGATACAGAGAGAAAAATGTTGTGGGCGGCTTCTCCGGGAAAACACCAAAAGGCAGATGATGGCAGTATAGCTAGAGTACCTGGAGGACCTGGGGTCCCAGGATTAGGAGGCAGTGGCAGAGGATTCGGCAGTGGTCTTAGGGGCCCCTGCCCTGGTCGCGGCTATGGGAGGTCGTGGCGGTAAAGCTGAGGACAAGGAGTGGATCCCTGTCATGAAGCTGGGCTGCCTGGTTAAATACATAAAGAGCAAGTCCTTGGAGATTTACCTGTTCTCCCTGCCCATTAAGGAGCCTGAGATTATTGACTTTTTCCTGGGTGCATCCTTAAAGGATGAGGTTCTGAAGATCATGACACCACAGAAGCAGACTCAGGCTGGCCAGTGGACCAGATTCAAGGCTTTTGTCGCTGTTGGGGACCACACTATTGGGGTCACACTATTCAAGTGCTCGAAGGAGGTACAGTCCAAGGGCCATTACCTTGGCCAACCTTCCATCGCCCCTGTTACTTAGCTTTTTGAATCTTATGATTACACTTATTTTAGTTGGTGTGCGGGTGTGTCTGCATGTGTCTATGTGAGTTCACAGGCATGCACAGGCATGCCATGGAATATGCGTGGAAGTCAGAAGATGACGTTCAGGAGTCGACTTTCTTCTCCCACCATGTGACTCTCAGGTATCAGGTACGTGAGCAGTCTTACGTCAAGTGCCTTTACCTATGCAGGCGGTATTTATGAAAACCATTTCTTCCAGCATTTCAAGCCCGAGTACTAAAAACATCCCCACATGCTCTTGAAACACCCTCATATTTCTCAATCTTTTGGTCATATTATCACCCTCCCGTGGTCTAACACAGAGCAAACTTGTAGCACACCAAGAACTTCGTGGAATCTCCCTCAACCCTTTGTAGAGCTAGGTGGAGCTGTGGAGTCTGATGGTTGGCTGTGCTAAGAAAATGACTGAATGGTTCTCTGTGGGTGTGCTCATGTATATATGTATATATATATATATATATATATTATATATACATATACATACATATATATACATACACATATAATTAGTGCTCAGATGCACTGGTTTCACAGAGGTCTGAAAACATTACATATCACTATTTAACTCAGGTAGGATCACTTATATTAAGAGTAACAATTAATTTTTCTGTTACTTAGAACTTGTGAGAGGAACGTGAAAGGAGAAAGACGAACGCACTTGCATTCAGGGAATGCAGGATAAATGCTGCTGTGCACCTTGGAACACATGGAACAGGGGCTGGAGAGGTGGCCCAGTCAGGAAAGGCACTTGCCACCAAGCAGGATGATGCAGAGTGGCAGGAGAAAGCCAATTTCCTTGAGTTGTCCTCTGACTTCCACTCAAGTGTCATGGCATATATGTGCCTACACATACACACAAACATAAATACATACACACAGTCACACATATACACACATACATACCCAAACATACACACAGATACACACACAGACATACACAAACATACACACATAAACATACACACACAGTCACACATACATGCACAAACATACACATAAACATACACACACATACACACATGCACACACAAACACATACAAACATACACACAAATATATATATATATATATATACATACACACACATGCATACACAGAACTTAAATTTAAAGTATAATTAAAATAAAGAAAAAAAGGAATACTTAGGACAACTTTCCAAACAAAGAATGATTTAGTCCCCATGCTGAGGACCGGAAACACCCAAGGACGTGCATGAGTCTAAGTGTGGATCATTTACACGTATTTCTAAAACACTATTAGGAGGCACTATCCCAAGTAGTCTGACATATGATCTCAGCTAACCCAGCAACCCTATGAGGTAAGTTGATAGATTTCCTGTTAAAGCTGTAAAAATAATCACAAAGGCAGTGACTTGAAAGAACACAAACATTATCTTTTCATCTCCTAAGGTAGAAGTCCAAAGCAGATCTCAGTAGGCTAAAAATCTAGGTGTCAATATGGCTGGTTGATTTGATGGCTACAGAGGAAAGTTGTCATCTTCCAGTCTTCCCACTAGATGCTTCTGCACTCCTTGGCTTATGGCTCCTTCCTCAATGTTCAAAGTAAGCAACATTAAATTTCCTGGTCCTTTCTTCCCTTGTCACAGCTTTCTCTGACTACAGATGAAAAAATTACAGATGAAATCACCTTTAAGAAGTGGTGTTGGGGTCCAAACCCAATCCTGTTGGCTCTATCAGGTTCCTGGCCAGAAGCTAAAATGGCAGTCGAATGAAAGGAAAACGAAGCAAAGAGCAATCTCTGTGAGCTTAGAATCTTCTGGAACCATTCCCGGGTTAAAATATTCACTCTGAAGAAGCCAACAAGCCCACAGTAGGTAGGTAGTTCAAGAGGAGAAGATCCATCCTTAAGGAAATGTTTTTAATCTTTGTCCTTAATGTCTCCATCCTCTTCCCAGCCTCCTCTTCTGTCTTCATGGTGCTTGATGGCACCCTGCACCTCTTCCATTTTCAAAGCTCCTGGCTTCTATGCTCCCCTTTAATGAGACATATTTACTTCAGGTTCCCTAGAGGTAGAGCCAGAAGGACAGTATCCTAGGCTTATGGGGATGGCACGGGAAGTGATGGTTTAAGGCTGGCCTTAAAGTTAGACTTCTTTCTGGTGGCTTTAAGGTACAAATTTGAGGAGTGATTACATTCTGGAAGAGGACAGCTTCTCCCAGGGCCATTGGCCCTTTCCCCTTTCTATGAAACAATGATGGTAAAATCCTGCCTTTCTTTTCCCGTGAATAAGCCTACTAGACCACCACAGCAAGTGTTTGGGCTACAGGGTCATGCTCCAGAGTTCCTATTCCTGAATTTGGACTCCGACACCAGGACAGGGAGCCCATGGCAATAGGAACCTTACCTGTGATTTTGTCCTTTTGGGGGCAGGGGCAGGAGCAGGGGCAGGGGCAGGGGCAGGGGCAGGGGCAGGGGCAGGGGCAGGGGCAGGGGCAGGGGCAGGGGCAGGGGCAGGGGCAGGGGCAGGGGCAGGATCTCTTTATGTAATCCTGATTATCCTAGAGCTTGCTACCTAAACCAGGCCGGCCTTGACCACAGAAAGATCCTCCTGCCTCTGCTTTCAGGGTGCTGAGATAAAGGTGTGCACCCCCCACACCAGGCATATAACTTTGTCTCTTGGTGACAGGATGACTGGGGTGATATATGAGTGTTGGCCAATGGAAAAAGAAAGTGTAGGAGAAATTATAAAATGAGATTGTATCCCAAGTATGCCGAACTGATACTTTGTCTAGTAATGTTTGAGTAAAGTTAATATAAGTATGCCTCAGAAATAGGTGACAGTAAAATTTCCCAGCTTATTCACACTGTATCATTCCTTCACATCCCTCATGCTCCCTTCCCCCACCACTATCATCTTTTGGTTGTTACAAAGTACAAAACAGCATGCTGTGATTCAGTTACTTTCTTGCCTTCAAGGAACAAAACTGAAGTGGGGAAGGTGTCAAAGCAATTCCTGGTTTGCATGTAGTCAATACAAGGCAGGGCTATACTATATACACACACATATATATATATATGCACACACACATACACATTTGTATACACACACATATTAGAGGAGCAGGGCAAATAGAACAGCACTCTTTCTTGATTGGTGGGAAAGAAAGAAGTGTTAAAGATGAGTCAGACTTCTTACCTAGATGGGGAACTTTCTTTATAAATCCTAAGCAGGGTGTGAGAAGGGCAACTGCTAACTGTACATGACAGGGTACACCCAGTAGAAGGCAGGGAGGAAGAGAGTAAACAGGGGCTGTGTCATGGCGGTGCTATGATAAGACTTTAACTTACTGGTGATGTGAACTATGAAAGGGTCAGAGAGAAAGACAATGAAGCAACCATATTTGCTATGACTGGATTCTGGGTGTGGAAAGAATGGGAACCAGATAGGGAAAGGTTAGTCTGGGTCAGAAATCATATGTCTCGGAATAGCACTGTCCATAAAAATGAAACTCAGGGTGTGTGTGTGTATGTGTGTGTGTGTGTGTGTGGTGTGAGTGTGTGTGTGTTCCTTACTAAAGAGAGAATAAAACATTCTCTACATTATTTTTGTGATGACTGTACATACACACAACTCATATGTATATATATAGAGACTAGATATGAGAATCTACTGTAAGTACACATCCTTTTTACTGCATACTTATTAACATATCAGATATTTTTACTGCATACTTATTAACATATCAGATATTTAGGTAACAGCAAATATATTGTGTCTTGGCTTTAGTATGTAGGTTTCAGATGTGGGAAAGTGCAGTTTTTGGTGGAGGGTCTTCATTCTGGTGCCCAAATGTGATCTTATAAGGGATGTTTTAATACGGAAAGTGTAAGTATTAGTACAAGGTGGAAACTTACTTAACACACAGTTGACTTAGCTGGGCCAGGAACTCCTGGATTCCCAGAAACTATTCACTGACTGACTGGCTAGGCCAGTAAATCCACAGGAAATGTCAGGGACACTCTGTCAGAGGTAGGAGTTTCCAGTTTCTCCAAGGTCCCTGCCCATATCACTACATAGAAAGGCATCTGTGCCTGTTGCAGCAGAATTCCTTGCCTCTTACTGGAGTCACTCTGATAAGAAACCAGAAAGATCCTCGTCTCCATCAGTAACTTGCTGTACCACCATCAGACGCGTTATTTGGGGTTCTGCTAATAAGCCCCACTCAGAGGATGGTGACAGCCAGGGAGCAGAACATTCTGTGTGGCAGGATGGGACAAGAAGCACCCTGTTGTGTTGCAGAGTGCTGAGCTGAAGAGAAAGCACAGAAACCAATGAGATTCTACTCAATCACCGATGTCCCACTGCTCTGAGAGAGCTGCTGGTCTCAGAGTCTGGATGTGTCAGCACTGACAAGTGAATGAAGCTCCAGAAATTCCCAGCACTTATCAGGCATGCCAAGATGTCTCAAGTGACGGATACTTTAATATTTGGTCTTTTCAGATGCAGAGTAAATGCTAATATACTGAGACACACTAGCCTCTCGTAGACGGGATGGTCTGGAATAGTCCAATGAGACTCGGGGACTCTGCCAGCTGGAGTTCTGAGTGACTGACCAGCCAGCAGGAGGCCTTGACAAGAGTTTAAAGACACCACCTAGTGAGGGGGTAGAGAAGGGGGTGTCCCTGCAGGTGCAGGCAGATAGGGAAGTGAATTACAGAGAGGTGAGAATGAAAATTCAAGTTGACTTAGTCAACCTAGATCAGACCTCAGGGAGTCTGATGTCAGTGGTTTACTGTCAACACATGTAAACCCAACCTAATCTAAAAGTTTCCTGGTGTAATATAATCAGCAGTGCATAAGAAAGCATAATTATATCAAAATTCGACTCAGGGTACATGCCATTTCTTCTAAGAAGGCGGGTGCTGGAGATAGGCTACCTGTATTAGCCTAAAGGTCTAGGGAAGGATCTGGCATGGTCTAGGTCATATAGACAGTGTAGATGTCATTTGGGCTATTAGTCACCTTTGGTCCTGGTTGTGAAACCTTGGGGGAGCCCCTGGCTGTACAGGTCATACAAAGATCATTTAGAGTACTAGCCCCTGAGGTCCTGGGTATAGGAGCTTGATACGGCTTAGCCCAATAGATAACGCAGATCAGTAGGCTGTCAATCACCTCCAATTTCCAGCTTTCTGGATGGAAGAACAGATTATATGTCCATTCCTTTGAGAGGGCAATCCTGCATGCTCAACATTCCTGGTTTCCCTGGAGATCGATCGGTGGGTGCAAGGACCATTATGCTCCCAACAAGGTAAAACTTGGAGTTACGGATGGCCAGTTGGGCAGCATAAGGCATGTTGTGCATTCTTTCTGAATCCGAAGAAGGGTCTTCTCACCTTCTCTGAGGTTTGCAAATTATATCTGAAAGCTGCAAGCATGTGGGGTATATTCCCATGGTGACAATTTTGATGTTTTCAGTAATACTCTAGCTCGGAAATTGCCTAATCTAGCAGAATAGAGAGCATTTGAAAAATGTAGGGAAGAGGTAGATTTCCACAGACTTAATAGCAGCTGGCAACCTAGAAAGAATAGCTCCTTACTGGCCTACTCATAACAATGACTTGAACTTCCCAGGAAGTGCCTGTCACAGTTTGTCTCTTGCTTTTTTCGTGAGAATTGAGTGTTCTCTCTCTCTCTCTCTCTCTCTCTCTCTCTCTCTCTCTCTCTCTCTCTGTCTTTCTTCTGTCTTTCTGTCTCTGTCTCTCTCTCTCTTTCTCTCTTTCCCTTCCTCCCTCCCTCCCTCCCTCCCTCCCTTCCCCCCTTCCTGAGAACAATACTGCAATCTGCCCTACCATAGGGTCAATCAAGGAGAAGTAGGCCAGCAGCCAATTTGAGTAATTACTCAATTTCTAAGGACTTATATAAGCCATCATTTTGGTATTCAGCAGGTTTCATTATAAAGAAAAATCTCTCCTCAGTGTCTTTTGCTCATATTCATTTTGTGTTTAACCCTCCTATTTTTTCTCAGACAACATGCAAAAGCCTGCATGTGTATGTAGAATTTGTGGTTAAATAGCATTTTTCCTTACAAAGATAAATATTAGGGCTGGGGATATAGCTTAGTTCTTGTCTAGCACACACAAGGCCCAGAGATCAGTTCCCAGCCTGACATAAACTGGTGTGGAGGCTCACATCTGTAATCTTAACACTCTAGAGGTAGGACGATAAGAGACGCAATGTCGTCCTCAGTTACATAGCATGGTTAAGGCTTCACGGTAAGTTTGAGGTTGCCCTGAGCTCCATGGGCCATGTATGAAAAAAAAGAAAAGAAAAAAAGAGTTTTTTTTATATGGTACTTCAACAAGCAGAGAAAACACACACACACGCACACATGCACACACACGCATATACACACAGTCTCACTGTGCAATCATGGCTGTTGTCCTGGAACTTGCAAACTTTCTAAGTAGACCAAGCTGGCCTCAAAGTAAGATCCACCTGCCTCTGCCTGCTAATCACTGGGATAAAAGATGTGTACAGCTACACAGAGTCACAAAGGATATCATGAGGTCAGGAACCAGAGTGAGGCCTTGTCTGAATCCTCTTTGAGGATTCTCCCAACTTGGAAGCTGGTGCTAAGTCTGAGTTGACTAAGCCAAAAGTGACTCCTGGTAACAGAGGTTGTATCGTGATACACAAAGGGGACACCAGCCTGGGAGTGATGCTTTAAATAAAGCCCGGGCCTGTAAGTCGTTCCTGCTGCTGTAGTGAGTAGACTACAAAACATGTTACCTCGCTATGGACAGAATGAAGATTATGGGACTTTAAGTGCTTGCATTAGAGAAATCCAAAAGAAGCTTGAGTGAGAAGTGGTGAGATTTCTTTCTATAAAAAGGAGTTTAGGACTTTGCAATATTTACTGGAAGGACAGAAGGCTGTTTCAGGGCTCTGTTAATACAGCCTGCAGCTGAAATGTATCCTTAACCATCGCACAGAGACTCCTCTCCACAGAGCAGTGAGAGCCATAGAGACAGCTCTTGATTCGGGAAAAGAACAAGCTCGGAAAATCACAAGAATGAGAGAGCCAAACTGAGTTGTGATTTGATTCTTATGGAATAATTATTGCGCACCAGCTTTTTTTATTTATTATCGTGCCTCGTGTTTTTCTATTATTTATTATTGTAATGTCAGCAACAGTGACACAAGTATAGAGTAAGGAAGGGAATCTGAATATGAGAAAATTGAAGTTCAGAGGGAGGAAGTTACACAACAGCCAGGTTGCCACAAATGGTGGGTAGATGACCATAGGCATAAGTCACCATCCAAGCTGCCACATAGAGTTTCAGAGCTGTGTACACTCAGAAAAAGTGGTTCCATTTATTTGTTTGTTATCCACAACCCCACTAAGAGGGCTGGAAAAGATGTGTAGCAACGAACCTGTACTCTCGTCAAACACAGTCTGCGGCTTTAGTTGTTTTCTCAAAGGGGTCAGTGGTTCCGAAGATGGTAAGACCTAGGGGCTTGGAAGATGGCTTAGTGGACGGTAACTCCTATGGCACAAGCATGAGGTCCTGAGTTCGGATCTTCAGAACTCATGTGAAAAGTAAGATTTGGCTATGCAGACCTATATGCATAGTACTGGGGTGGGGCACTGAGTCAGAGGATCACTGGGGCTCAATGACCAGTCTACTTTAAATGGTAAGCTCTGGATTCAGAGAGCTCAATCTCAAGAGAATGAAGAAGAAATTATAAGGTGGGACACCAGTGTGTCCTCTAGTTTCTGTACTTGTACGTGGGAATGCAAATCTGGTCATACACAGAGTCCAAGAAGGGAGGGAGAGAGCCAGTGAGCGGGGAGAGGGGAGGAGGGAAGGAAGAGGAAGGAGGAGGAGGAGGAGAGGAAGGAGGAGGAAGAGGATGATTTAAAAGTCAAAGAGAGACAACTACAACTAGTTATCATATTAGTTACTAGACTGAGAAAGGGATACTTAGCAATTCCAAAGCAATCACAAAAGACCCAGTTATTGAGAATACTAAATACTCTTGAGTCCACAATGTATTTCAATAAATACTTTCAAGTGTCAAAAGGCAGAGACAAGTGGCTGGAAAAAAAACCAAAGACACAGCCCTGCTGGTCTTTCCCCCTCCCTCCATGGTCACGAGCATTGTCCTTGGCATTGGAACTTTTGCCTCTTGATGTTTTGTTTGGAGGAGTCACTTCTCGATAGAGAGCATTTTCTGTAGAGACCTTCAAGTGGGCGAGAGTGGCTCTGTTACTTTGCTGTCAGATTTCCTCCTGGAGCTGACGGTTGCCACCCACTGCGATGCTCTTGTTACACAAGAAGTTTGCTCCCTGCTGACAACGGCGGGAGCTCGCCGAGGGGAAGTCAAAGGGCAAATGCCTGGTTGATTGGTCATTCATTTACTCCACCGAGGGCCTCTCCCTTTCTGATAGATGACAGGAGGAAGGCCCAGACTTCAGAAGCTCCTGGGCTTCAGTGTATGTATGTGTATTTATGTATACATCTATACCTGTGTCTATGTATGACATAGCAACAGAAAGAAGGTAGAAAAGGGATCAGCAGGAGAGGCAAAAAGTGAAGAGAAACAGGGGAGTGGGCTACAAATATGAGTTGCACAGGCAACAACTTAAATCAAACACATTATTAAAAAGTCTTTGCGGGGCTAGGGAGAGCAAACTCACTCAGCTGGGTTTGCTCCCCATCACCCATTCTGTGTTGGTAATCCCAGTGCTAGGGACATGGACACAGGCTGATCCCCAGCCTAGGCTGTTTGATAGGTCAATGAGAGATCTTATCTCAGAGAGAGGGGGAAGTGGCGGGGGTGGGGGGGTGAGGGGAGAGAGAGAGAGAGAGAGAGAGAGAGAGAGAGAGAGAGAGCGCCAAGTGGTTGTGGTGCATGCCTTTAAATCCAGCACTAGGGAGGCAGAGTCATGTAGACCTCTGTGAGTTTGAAGCCAGCGTACAGAGCAAGTTCCAGGACATTCAGGGCTACACAGCTACGCAGAGAACCCTGTCTTAAACGAACAAACAAACAAACAATTAAAAATAAAGAGAAAAGAAAAAACACCCCCCCCCAAAACAACCCAGTGGCCAGCACCCAAGGAAAGATATCTCGGTTGTCCCCTGATGTCTGCAGTCATATGTAAAAGTGTACACAGAGAGAGGGGTAGTGAGGGAGAACTGGTGAGAGCGTTGACTGGGGCAACTTCCTACAGCAGTTGCAACCTGGAAATAATTAGTACTCGGTCTCACACAAACCAGGCAAATATTCTACTGCCGAGCTATATCCCCAGACCTATCTTTATTTTTAATTTTGAGATGGGATCTTATAAATTTGCCTGAGCTAGCTTTGAACTCATCCTGAAGCCCACAGAGGCTTTGAACTTGCAGTTTTCTTGCCTCAGTCTCCCAATTAGAAAAGAATATCGGCACACACTTTAGAAAGAACAGACCCAGAGTCTTGGCAGTGTGGGGCAGTAGCAGTAACTGGAGACCTTAGCAGACTTTGTGGACACAGGGTGTACACACTCAGAAAAAATGCAATACATTCCTTGCTCTGAGTAAGTCAGACTTCACTACTACATCCGAGAACCTTCCTCGATTAACCCAACGCCCCATGTTCTAGCCATAGAAACATCGTTTTTCATTAACTTAGCTTTAGATCTAATGGTATTACTGTTTGCATGTGTTCAGAGCTTTTAGGAGTTATGTGGCATTTAGGGATTACAAATAACACAGAATCTTTCAGTGCCTCAGAGAAGAAGTCCTGCTGTGGGACTTAGAAAAATAACATTCATCCCTACCAGGAAGACGGCTCAGTAGGTAAAGCAAAATGCTTGCCCTGCAAGTGAGGAGACCTGCTTTTGGATCCCTAGAACCCATGCAGATGCTGGGTAGGTGCGGATGCCTGCCTGTAATTTCATTGCTCAGAGGCATACGAGGGGTCCCCAGAACAAGCTGGCTACCTAGACCATCTAGGTCATCTGATTGACCCTACCTCAGTGAATAAGGTAGGAGACTGAGGAGGACTCTTGACAATATCCTTTGACCTCCACATGCGTCCACAGAGCACACACATGTCCATAATATACATTTAACCATGTGTATGTATTCATTGAGGTGCAAGAAATAAAACAAGGGCTGGAGAGTGGCTCAGTGATTGGACGCACTGCTGCTCTTCCAGGGTACCCATTTGATTCCCAGTACCCACATGGTGGCTCACAACTCTCCGTGACTCCAGATCCAGGGGATCTGATGCTCTCCTTTGGTCTCTGTGGGAACATGGTTTACAGACATACATGTTAGCAAAGCACACACACACACACACACACACACACACACACAATATGTATATATATATATATATATTTTTTTTTAAAGGGCCTAGGGCTGGAGAGATGGCTCAGTGATTAAGAGCACTGACTGCGCTTTCAGAGGTCCTGAGTTCAATTCCCAGTAACCATGTGGTGGCTCACAACCATCTGTAATGAGATTTGATGCCCTCTTCTGGTGTGTCTGATGACAGCTACAGTGTAGTCATATACATTAAATAAATAAATCTTCAAAAAAAGAAAAGGGCCTAGATTTGGGTTCTCTTATTCATGTTGGGGTAAAATGGAATAATTTCAGTCCCCCTAAATCTAATCTATAACCAAAGTTAGATGTAGTTCATTCAATTTCAGCAGATCTGAATTCTCCAGTCTTTGGGTAAATGGGATACACCTAGGTTCCTAGCAGCCATTAGTGCTATCACAGCCTCCAAATTTCTAAAAGGTAAACCTAACATGGCATCAAATCAAATACATATCAAGCAAGTTTAACATCTCCAATAGCTAATGCCTTTATTTGAGAGGTGGTGGTGGTAGTGGAGTTAAGATTTCAGTCTAGGAAATGAACGTGGTTCCACCTGGCTAGCCAAACAGAACGCCTCTCTGAAAAGGTCTGCGAGAGCTGGTTTGTAACAGCAAACAGGGACATTCTTTCACCAAACAAAGCAGCAGGAGTAAACATGATGAGCAGCCGGGTCAAGGTCCCATAAGGGGGTGACTCAGCACAACTCTACCGGACCAAGCCACCCCCTCACACTTGAAGCATAGCCTTTGCAGTAAACCAAACGCCAGACAGAAGTGTGTGTACTGCTTTCTTTCTCTGTTGACTGAATGGTACTCCTGAAATAAATCCTCCTGGAAATAATGATTCAAATGAAGGTTCTTGGGAAAGAACTGGCTCTCGACTACCCTGCACAGGGGCTTCATTAGGAGAGGGAGTTCTGAAGCCTGAATGTTTGGCCTTCAAGTCCACACAGGACTGGCATTAGGAGAGAGAACCACTGTTACATCAAGTCCGAAGCCCTGAAGGGAGGGGCATGCCTTATGGTTCCTGAAATTTAGAAGAACTATGATGTTCAGGGCCATAGACAAACACAATGGAACCTCAAGAGTAAGAGACAGAGAAGTTTCCTTTCAGATCTGAAGAACAAGGAAGGTTCTGACTCTTAGGTTTTCAGGGCTGGTGGGCAGGGTAAAGCCTGGACTGGCTAAATGCCAATGGGGAAAGAGCTAGTCACTAGATAAGACCTATACATTCACCTTGGAGCTGCTAGCAAGGGGGAGTGCACTACACAGCGTGCTTTCCTACCAGTTCTCCTCTCCAGAGAAAGAGCTGCAGCGGATGTGGCCTGATATTTGGATGGCAGTCAGGGTGGGTGAGACACCCGGAGAGCCTTAACCCTGAGGAGCATCACTGTAGAAAAGTGTACCTGGGTTTTCCTCATCAGTGCTGAGTTCTGTAACCTCAGCTCCTTACTAGCTTTGTAGTGCTCAATAGGTTGTTTAACATTAGGTTCATTTTTCATCTGTCTTCTTATCTATAAATTAAGAATACAAAGTATCTTAGAACAGAGGCAGAAGGAACACCCATTCAGAGCCTGCCCCACATGTGGCCCATACATATACAGCCACCAAACTAGATAATATGGATGAAGCAAAGTGCAGGCCGACAGGAACCGGATGTAGATCTCTCCCGAGAGACACAGCCTGAATACAGCAAATACATAGGCGAATGCCATCATTAAACCACTGAACTGAGAACAGGACCCCCGTTGAAGGACAGAGAAAGGGCTGAAAGAGCTTGAAGGGGCTCGAGACTCCATATGAACAACAATGCCAACCAACCAGAGCTGCCAGGGACTAAGCCACTACCCAAAGACTATATACATGGACTGACCCTGGACTCTGACCTCATAGGTAGCAATGAATAGCCTAGTAAGAGCACCAGTGGAAGGGGAAGCCCTTGGTCCTGCCAAGACTGAACCCCCAGTGAATGTGATTGTTGGGGGGAGGGCAGTAATGGGAGGAGGATGGGGAGGGGAACACCCATAGAGAAGGGAAGGGGGAGGGGTTAGGGGGATGTTGGCCCGGAAACTGGGAAGGGGAATAACAATTGAAATGTAAATAAAAAATACTTAAGTTAATAAAGATGAAAAAAAAAGAATACAAAGTATCTCTTGAGGAATTGCTGTGAGGATTAGGAATAGTGCAGCGTGAAGCAAACAAAGCACCTTAAGATACAATATTAAATATTATCAACCCCTATTACCGTAGCCTTCTGGTTTCAGACCACTGGGGTGAATGCAGGGTCTCTAGTTAGACCACCTTATAGCCATTGCTGTAAACTATTGGTGTTTACAAAAGTACGAACACAAATAATGAAATATCCTATTGATATATACCTTAAGGACTAGTGTGACAGTTGTGAGGATTAATGCACATAAAATGTTTGGAACCCTACTAGGCCTGCTGCATTCTCTCATCCAAGGTTAGCTATTATTACTGTTGCTGTTGTTATGCAAATACTTGACTCTCCTACCCAGTCATTAAAGGGTTTGGGAACTGGTTTGATGGGTCACGACAACTGGGAAAATAGCAGCGGGAGGTGGGGCGAGGCCGGGAGCCAGGATCTAGAGTTGTTCTTTGTCTAGGAATGTGGGGTGTATCCTCTTCACAACGGGTGCCAGATCTTTCTTTGCCCATGGTCTCAGTCACTGCTGATATACACAGTCCATGGAAACGTCTGTGCTGGATGGAAGCACTTGTGGAGACCAGTTAATGTTTAAACTTAAATATATACACATTCTCTTTAGAGATTCCCAGTACACAGGGGAAAAAGAAAAATTCCTTAGTTAGGAATGCATTTCCAAGTGGGGTGTGTTGGTTTAGGTCCATAATCCCAATTTTTGAGAGGCTGAAGCAGGACTGCATGTTCAAGGTCAGCCTAGACAGAGTATCTATCTATCGGTCTGTCTGTCTATCTATCTATCTATCTATCTATCTATCTATCTATCTATCTATCTATCGATCTATCTATCTATCATCTACCTACCTACCTACCTACCTACCTACTACCTTGGGGTATACAGCAAGCCCCTGGGGGGTGTTGGTGGGGCTTACAGTTACCAGTTAGAAAGAAGCTTGTTCAAATAGATTCTCCTTGACTTAGCTGGATTATTAACACCCACCTATCGTGCCCCATTAAGCTCAAATGTTCTAAAGGCAAGAATAATTCTATTTTACTTACTCATATATGTCAAGTGCTCAAAACAATGCCCACAGCACAGTTGGGATCTGATATTTATTAGCTGGGCTACTATTGTTGCTGTTATGCAAATTCCTGACTCTTCTGCTAAATTCTCAATATGCTAGAATTTCTTTGTCCCAGGCACTGGGGCACAGGCTTTTGGGGGTAGACTTCCACATATAAAACTTTAGATTTGAAAAAAAAAAGAAACAAATATTGAATTCTTAGATACAATGTTGAAGGTGCAGCATTGGGAAATCTCCACTGATTGTCAGAGAGTTTGAATGTGCACACATCGTGGCTATAAGAGTGGGTGTGACAGAATCAAGGTAGTGTGGGGAAGCCCGAGACAGAAAACGAACAGAAACGCAGAAAACTTAGCCTGTAGTTAGGAGGCTCAGACCCATCCTTTAATTTTCAGGAGTCACTCTCAAATCTGTAAAATGTGAACGCTTTTGAGATGAGAGTCTCAGTATTTACCGCAGGCTAGGCTTAAATGTCTGCCCCAGTTTCCCACGTGCGAGGACGTAGCTTCATACCAAGGTCTGAAATGAGATGCTTGAAGAATAGACCCGAGACACAGGATAGCAATCTAGTTCAATTGGGAATTTTGCAGAGATAAACGGCTTATAAAATTATGTTCATGGATTATTTGTTTAACCTTCAAGCTACTGGTAGGCTGCCAAAGTTGTTTGTGCACACACACATGTAGCCAGGGACACACACACACACACACACACACACACACACACACACACACATGAATATCTATCTATCTATCTATCTATCTATCTATCTATCTATCTATCTATCTATCTATCTATCTATCTACTGATAGGTCAATATTATTCTCATGTATCCCAGGCTGGATCAAAATTTACTATGTAGCCAAGGATGACCTTAAACTCCTTGTAGTGATTTGAAAGAAAAATGGCTCCCAAAGGGGTTCAATTCCTGAGTTCAATTCCCAGCAACCACGTGGTGGATCTATAATGGGATCCAATGCCCTCTTCTGGAATGTCTGAAGATGTACAGTGTACTCATATATAGTCAATCAATCAATCAATCAATCTTATTATTTTTTTTAAAAAAGAGTTACCATGGGGGTTGGGGATTTAGCTCAGTGGTAGAGCGCTTGCCTAGCAAAGGCAAGGCCCTGGGTTCGGTCCCCAGCTCCACAAATAAGAAAAGAAAAGAAAAAAAAAAAGAGTTACCATGCTAAATAAATAAAACAAATTTTAAAAAGTATATAAATAAAATGATAAAAAAAAGTAAGAGTTGCCGTGGCCACAGTGTCTCTTCACAGCAGTACAAACCCTGAGAGACTCCTCGTCTTCCTGAGTGCTTGTTACAAGCATGCTTCACCACAGTCAGGACTCCATGCATGCCAGGAACGCTCTCATTCAACTGAGCTACATCTCCAGCTCGGTTCCTAATATTTTTATGTTATGTGATATTTACCTAGAGGGTCTGGCAAAATAAGACCTAATGTTTGGTATTTATATAAGAAGAGACGATGCCTTGGAAATCTAAAACAAGGGAGGAAAATCACTTCAGTTCTATCCATATCTCTTTTTTTCTAAATAAATTTATTTTACTTTAAGCATAAAAATGTTTTGCATGTGTGTATATGCACCGAATCCATGCCTGGTGCTATCAGAGGCCAGAGATGGCATTACGTCCCCGGTAACTGGAGTACAGACGGTTGTAAACTGCCATGTGGGTAGGTGAAATAAACCTGGGTCCTCTGGGAGAACAGCTTGGGCTCTTAACTGCCATTCATCTCTCCAGTCACTCGGTCTCTCCCCTATATAGGTAACATTAGCCTATCAGTAGCTAGATGAGCAAACAGTCACATATACATTTACAGCTCCACAGAAAAATTTAAATATATGCAGGTATATTTCAGCACCCGCCTATATTTTTAGCAATCTAAAAATAACGTATTATAGAGGCTAGAGTTCTCAGAAACGTGCTACTTCTTGACAGGATCATGCAGCTTCATGTGAAAGCAGACATTATTGTGGCCGTGTTCCTCCCCTGCCTTATTCAGGTAGTACTTGTCCTTCTTGTCCCACCTTCGGTAGCCTTCTGTGACAACACTAATGATGACACTAGTATAGCTTGCTTTCCTTTTGTCAAAACGTGTACTGTACAACCAGCAGACCAGAGTATGCTATTTGATTCGTAATGAGCTGTGTTTTAACTGCTTTAATTATTTCCCAATACTTTTCAGAGCTCACACTTATTTTGTTTAAGGAAAACAAAAACCAACATAGCCCTCTCATATGGATTAGAGTATACAGAGCATTTTGCTTTATGTTATTAATTTTTTTTTGGTTGGGGGTGATGTATTCTTCTTAAAGTCCTAGGGGCAAACCAAGGTACAATTCCACCAAAGGTCACTCCGGGGAACCAGTGAGTTTACTGGGTTTCCTTACAGAGCATATGTATGTGAAGGGCTATTTTCAGGAATGTGGGTGCCCTCCCAGAATGCCCCACTGTAAAGTTTTTACTCAGCAGAAGTGATGGCCTTCCCACAGGCACATAAGGGATCCCTCTCCCCGTTCCCGAGCCTTCCCCATCTATATGTGGGTGCTAGGAATTGAACTTGCGATTTCTGCAAGAACAGTACACGTTCTTAGAGGCTGGGCTATCTCTTCAGCCCCCAGACTAATTTCTTTATTAGAATCGTCATCATCGTCATCATCATCATCCTCATCCTCATCGTCACGGGTTTCATTATGGCATTTTCATGTACACGTCCTTACACTCTGTTCTCACTTGCTCTCCTCTTTCACTGCTCTCCTCCGCATTCTATGCCCTCTTCTGATTGGTTCCCTTCTTCAGCCAGTTATTCATGCCCTCTGCTTTCCTATTATACCAGTTCCATTACCTTTTCTGTTTCCCCTCCCTTAAGATCTCTCCCTCTCTTCTTATGATCCCCTTTCTGGTTTTATAATCGATATACACATACTTACACATATAAATACATGTATATACAATTTTAAATCTAGGTTCTACATGTAAAAGGGAATGCAAGGTACTTGGCTTTGAATCTGGAGGACTTTGTTTAATACAATAATTTTTCCACATCTTCATTTACATGTTTTTTGGTGATACCCATTCTGACTGGGGTGAGATGGATTCCTAAAGCAGTTTAAATTTGCATTTCCCTGATTTTAAATTATTTAGTGCTCATTTTCGTTCCTTCTTTTGAGAACTGTCTTTTCAGTTAATTGGCCCATTTTTTTTTTTACTGGATAATTTGGTTTTTTAGTGTTTAAGTTTTGCTGCTCTTTGTATAACCTTGACATTAATCCTTTGCCTGATATATTTCCTGTCCAGGAGACTGACTCATCACTCAGGCAATTGTTTCCATTATGGTGAAAATCCTTTTTAATTTTATGTAATCTCATTTGTCAATTGTTAGGGCTATTTTGTGTGCATTTGGAATCCTGTTCGTGACTAATACTTCCTTTTGTCTATGTGTTGAGATATTTTCCCCGTTCACTCTAACAGTTCCAAGGCTTCAGATCTTGGATTCAGATATTTGATCCATTTTGAATGAATTTTTGTGCATGGTGAGTGTCTTAATTAAGGTTTCCACTGCTGTGAACAGACACCATGACCAAGGCAACTCTTATAAAGGACAACGTTTAATGTGGCTGGCTTATAGGTTCAGAGGTTCAATCCATTATTATCAAGGCAGGAAACATGGCAGCATCCAGGTAGGCATGGTGCAGGAGGAGCTGAGAGTTCTACATCTTGTTCCAAAGGCAAACAGGAGAAGACTGGCTTCCAGGCACTCCAAAGCCTACCCCCACAGTGACGCATGTCCTCCAACAGGGCCATACCTCCTAATAGTGCCCCTCCCTGGGCCAAGCGTATTCAAACCACCACAGTGAAGAGTATGGATCTAAATCTCATCCTTTTACACGTAGAAATCTGCTTTTCTCAGCACGGTGTGTTCAATGTGTACACCTGCCCTGAGCCTAGCACAGCTTGGTCTAGAACAGGGGTTCTCAACCTTCCTAATAATGAGACCCTTTAATATAGGTTCTCATGCTGTAGTAACCCACAACCATGAAATTATTTCATTGCTATTTCATAAATGTAATTTTGCTCTTGTTATGAATCATAATGTAAATACATGTATTTTCCAATGGTCTCAGGTAATAACGCCTGTGAAAGGGTTCTTCAATCCCCAAAGGAGTCTGCATCCATATGTTGAGAATTGATGGTCTGGAAAATGTAAAAATATCTTAAATAGACTCATTTCTGATCACCCAAATCATTCTTCACTTTGAAAACTTTTAAGGGGAAAAAAATGAGCTGATCAGAATACTCAGAATGGCTCCTTGTCTTCCACGGAACTGAAGGTATCCGGTACTCAAGGTGTGTCCTTGGCAGCAAAGAGTAGCTGTCTCCTTTAGGGAGATGCTCATTCAGAAAGGATCTGTAAGGATTGTAGATCTCCACTCACCTATAAAATCACCCAGCTGAACGAGATGTTAACTCTGTTGCTAGAAGTTACAAGAACAGAATTTGCCGTGCTTAGGTAAAATAAGAGCGATTTGCACAGTCATCTCTACACAGCACTCACTTTCTCTTAGACTTCAGGCGTATCTCAGCCTGGCCCTTTCTGCCTTGGTTGGTAGGTAGCTGGGGGCCTGCAAAAGACTGTGGAGGTGAGACTGACGTTCTGCAGTCCGACAGTCTGGCTAGGGGCAGAAGACTTGAAGACTCGGCATAGAATCCTTTGTCTGCAAGCCAGAGAAAATAGAGTAATGACAGTGCCCCTACTCAGGTTACCAGCCTCTCTTCTCAAGAACCGTGAGAATCACAGGAGCATAACTGCTTACCAGGAATTTGGTGAGTGCGAACCTTGTTTTTCTGATACAGTGTGAGAAGAACGATGTTTGAGACGAGGGAGATCTCTCGGTGGTAAGGAGAGCAACTGATGCATAAGCACATGGGCCTGAGTTCAAAAACGCAGCACGGATGTAAAAGGCCAGGAGTGCTTGCAACCCCAGTGATGTTGTGGGTGGTGAAGAGAAGAGGATCACTGGGCTTGCTGGCTGCCAGACTAGCACCAGGTTTAGTGAGAGACTCTCTCACGCGAATAATGTGGAGAGTGATAGAGCCAGACACCCAACATTCTTCTCTGGCCTCTGGGCACACATATGCATATACCACACACATACATAAACAAATAAATAATGTATGTGGTTATCTTATCTCCTTCACAGGAACCACATGCTTTACCTATCAACTACAAAATAGAGGTTTAAAACAACAATCAAACCTCAATGCTACATAGTTTTTTCAGGGGCCCCAATCTGCTTTCTGAACACCCCTAATCTAAAACTTGATTATTCTTAATTGAGCAAGTCATTTCCTCTCACCCCTTGGCTATTTGAACTCAAACTGTGACTCAATGTGTGGTTTGAATCATGCCTCTTCGGTGACACCTTTCTGATTTCAACAGCAAGTCCCGTGTTTCTCACTCATGAGTTTAATAGAACATCCATACCGGCCTTTCTCAGTTTTCTCTTGCATGAGACTATACTCACAGGGCCTACACACAACCATGAATGCCCAGAAAAGATATGAAAACTAAATTAACTGGGTCTGGTTGTACTAACTGTTCCCCACTTCTAGTAAAGAAGATAAATCTTTGGGTGGCATCATTTCTTTCAAAAAAGGAAAAATAACTCGGAAGAAATGGAGACCTTTACAACTAGTAACAAATCGCTTGTAACAAATCTCTCAATTCACAATGTTACAACTTGTAGCTGGAGAACATCTGGTTTACATTTCTAGTCTGACCTGAAGTCTATAGGCAGTTCTCATGGGATTACATGAAAACAGCTCTAAGGTTAAGCTTTCAGTTTTGTTTTGTTTGTTTGTTTTTATTCTTTCTTTCTTTCTTTTTTCTTTTTTTTCCCTTTTTTTTGGTCTAAAAAATTTCCCCATAATTAATGCAGTAAAAATTAGCGAGGTCTTAGGAGAGCTCACACAAACATTCTGCTGGTGATGTAAGTAAAGTACAAGAGCTCCTTCCTACAATGCATGGCAGAGAAGAGCCTTTACAGTACTGTGGACAGACTCTGTGAGGACGAAGGTGTGTTTGTGTGTGTGTGTGTGCGTGCGTGTGTGTGTGTGTGTGTGTGTGTGTGTGTGTGTGTGTGTGTGTGTGTACCCGTGAGCATGTATGTACACCTCTGTGAATGAAGAACTTGGGATGAAAGTGGGAGTCTCTGGTGGGGAGAAAACCAGGACAGACAGAGGAAAGGAGGGCGCCAGGAGGTATAAAAACAAAGGGACTTAGGCTGCTTGCCATTCTTTTCTCTCCAGTTAAAATGGAAATTTCCAGAACTAAATTTGGTATTACAGATTATATTCTACTTAATGTTTTACATGAGATATACCTCTGTACATTACAGCTGCTAATGCACATCAACATCAAACCCTAAAAATGCAGTTTCACATGTATGTATTTCTTTTTAGACAAGCTTCGGAGTCCAAATTACTCTGGAACTCATGGTCCTCTTGCTTCAACTATCCAAGTGCTGGTCTTATAAGCACATGACATACTCAAGGACAAATAGTGTTTTCATGTGCGAAGCTAATGTTTTCATTATTGTGATTGCTCTTCAAGAAATGTTTAGGGCATGGTTCATTTTATTTTATTTTGGGCTTCTTAGTTATTTGCTCTTTGGATGATGGCAGATGGTACTCGATATCATGATAAACAGTATGAAGTACTTGAGTACAAAATCCTTAACACTTTGATATGTGTGAATTAGTTTTCTAGGGCTTATGCGATGATGTTCCAAAATGTGAACGTCTAAACGCCCACAGTCTACGGGGCTCGATGCCTGACACCAATGGTGAGCCTTCTGAAGGCTCCAGGACTGGACCCTCTTTTGCTTCTTCACCTTCTCATGCTTGCCTGTGACCCCTGGCATCCCACTGATTTTAATACAAAACTGACTTGGAGTCCTAGCTGGCCATGTGAAAGAAATGGAACTTCTTTATCTTAAAATTCGTTATTGTAGGGCTGGAGAGATGGGCCAGCAGATAAGAGTCTTTCTGCTCTTCCAGAGGGCCTGAGTTCAGTTGCTCACGCTGGGCAACTCACAATACCTGTAACTCCAGCTACAGGGAATCTAGTCACCTTCTGAGCTCATATCACTCACACATCCACCTACACATCCCTTAACTCTTGTCACATACACACAGACTTAAGGATAATTTTAAAAAATATGTTATTGTGAGTAGCAAAAGAATCAGGTGAAATAGGCAGAATTTCTTTAATAGTGGAGTAAGCCTGCATTTAGTACATGTGCTAGTTGAAGCTATCTAGGCTCTGCTATTTCTTTCAGTCCATAGATTTTGATATTTAAAGTAAAAGGAGACTGGATTACATTTCATCATAGCAACGAATTTTATGCTTTCAACAAAAAACAATAAATTACATAGCCAGGCATTGACAGTGCACACCTTTAATCCCAGCACTCTGGAGTCAGAGGCAGGTGGATCTATGAATTTGAGGCCAGTCTGATCTACAGAGGCAGTTCCAGGATAGCCAGGGCTACACAAAGAAACCCTGTCTGGAAAAACTTAAACAAACAATCAAACAAACATATAGGTAACGGTGAAGCTTAGCCTATAAGTACTCTAAAAGTGGGTAACAGGGGTGAGATTAACTTCAAGCTAAAGAGATGCTCAGTGGTTAAGAGCACTGGCTTCTCTCTCTTCTAGAGGACCCAGGTTCAGTTCATACATACAAGGCAGTTTGCAGCCATCATTTTGTCATGAAAACTGACAACAGTCCCTCTGCTGGCACTAGGCACTCAAGTTACGAACAGATATGAAATCAAAATACCCATACACACGACAGAAAACAAAACATAAATTTAAATAAATAAATCCTTAAAAGTTTCAGCCTCTTCTTTATGGGAAACTAAAACTGTAAGACCATTGCCCTGTTCTCATATAGACTTTCATAATCAACTTCTAAACTTGTGACAATAATAACATATCTTCAGAATAATTTTTTGTTTGCTATTTTTATTCTGAGGGGGTAGACAGCACAGCTAGCTGCTTAACCAGTTTTCATAATTATCAAGATGAAACTTTTCTTTGAGGTATGCCATAGCCCACTGATCTTAAAATATTTTGCTTGCAAAAATTTAGAAATACTTGTGAACTGATTATTCAAACATAAATAGATAAATTTTAAACCTCTATTGTCATGCATTAAAAAAAAGCTGAAAAGTTAGAAAGTTGAAAGATTTTTATTAAACCTGAAACATCTTTTTGGGAATTGCACAACGGAAACTACATCTTTAAAAAAAATTTTTTATTAGATATATTTCTTTACTTACATTTCAAAGGTTATTCCCCTTCCCGGTTTCCTGTCCGTAAGCCCCCATTCCTTCCCCTCCCCCTCCCCCATACGGGTATTCCTCCTATACATCCTCCTATTGCCCCCCTCCTGATATTCCCCTGAACTGGGGGTCCAACCTTGGCAGGACCAAGGGCTTCAACTTCCCCTGATGCCCCAACAAGGCTATTCTCTGCTACATATGAAGTTGGAGCTCTGGGTCAGTCTATATATAATCTTTTGGTATTGATGTAGTCCCTGGAAGCTCTGGTTGGTTGGCATTGTTGTTTTTATGGGGTTGCAAGCTCCTTCAGTTCTTTTAGTAATTCCTCTAATTCCTCCCAAGGGGTCCTATTCTCAGTTCAGTGGTTTGCTGCTAGCATTGATCTCTGTATTGGACAAGCTCTGAATGTGTCTCTCAGGAGAGATCTATATCCAGTCCCTTTCAGCATGCATTTTCTAGCTTCATCAATCTTATCTAGTTATGGTGGCTGTATATATATGGGCCACATGTGGGTCAGGCTCTGAATGACTGATCCTTGAGTTGCTGCTCTAAATTTTGCTTCCATATCCCTTCCTATGGATATTTTTTTTCCCCTTTTAAGAAGGAGTGGGAGCATCCACATTTTGGTCATCCTTCTTGAACTTCCTGTGGTCTGGTGGATTGCATCTTGGGTAATTTGAGCTTTTTGGCTAATATCCACTTATCAGTGAGTGCATACCAAGTGTGTTTTTCTGTGATTGAGTAACCTCACTCAGGATGATATTTTCTAGTTCATTCCATTTGCCTATGAATTTCATGAAATCATTGTTTTTGATAGCTGAGTAGTACTCCATTGTGTAGATGTACCACATTATTTTTTAATCCATTCCTCCATTGAAGGTCATCTGGGTTCTTTCCCACTTCTGGCTATTATAAATAAGGCTGCTATGAACATAGTGGAGTACGTGTCTTTGTTGTATGTTGGCGCATCCTTTGGGTATATGCCCAAGAGAGGTGTAGCTGGATCCTCAGGTAGTTCAATGTCCAATTTTCTGAGGAACCTCCAGACTGATTTCCAGAATGGTTGTACCAGTCTGCAATCCCACCAACAATGGAGGAGTGTTCCTCTTTCTCTGCATCCTCGTCAGCATCTGCTGTCACCTGAGTTGACAGCAGGGTTGTTTTGATTTGCATTTCCCTGATGACTAAGGATGTGGAAACTATGTTTTTAACACTGTGTTAATATAGCAGGATGAATAATTGTATTTTAGTGCTTTGACTACTACCTGGAAATACTCCCTGATCGTCAGCTGCTGATGTCAGCAAGGATGGAGGCTCGGCATGGTGGTGGTGATCGTCTCACCTGTGTGTCTTACACTGAGGACAGAAACTGTTTTCACAGAAGAAACACTGCATGTATGCACAGTGCTTTAGTGAAACACTCAGGAAGTGGGATGGCTTACACACCTGACCCAGTGTGCAACTTGCCTTGCACTGGCAGTCGCACTGAAAAAGGTAATAACTTGAAAGAAGGACAAAGTCACTCCTGGAAGGTAGAATAATAGAAAACGTGGATTCAATCTCCACCTGTACTCCTTCCTAGCTGTAGAAGAGTGAGCAAGTTACGGTCTCTCCAAGACCAGTGTGGCTTTGTGTGTGGCCGTGTGGGCACATGGGGGCACAACGGGGATGAGTGTGTTTGGCTATAAAGTCCAGGCTAGCATGGCAGCTGAGATCCTCCGACCTCAGTCTCATAAGCACTTGTCATTCCAGGTATGAACAAGCATGCTCAGATCACAAACAGCGTTCTGATGGATGTCCACCTCACTGGCATGTAGCAATTGTTCTCTGTATTATTAAGGCTCAATGTGAGTTTGTAAGTGATTATTACGTGTTCAATGTGGGCACCCTATAGAAACAGATATAAAAGAATGCGTAGCTTGGTGTACTTATTACATACCAGGGTAATGCAAATACTTTACACTTGGCATAATTTCTCACTAGCCTATTCTGTGCATATTATTGCTCCCAGCTTACATATGAAGAAACAGACACTTATTGACATTGAAATATTTAAGGATTGTATAGGGTGGAGCTTGGTTTCAGAATAGAACATATACTCTAAACAGTCACTTAACTTCACAGACGACTGGATGATACTTTTGGGTGGGGGGTGACTTTTAATATCAATCAATCAATGCCCTCCGTGAACAATGGTGTTACTGTGACTTCCTTGTTGGCCTCAGACCTCTGTAAAGTTAAGATGCCTGTCCTGCAGCTACACTTCAATCAAACTTACAGAACTGGGAAGAGATGGGATAGACAGTGTAAAAGGGACTTGCTGTGGAGACTGAGAACTTGAGTGTGAGCTCAGGGGCCCACATGGTGGGTGGACCCCAGTAAATTGTCCTCTGACTTCTATATGCCTAACTCCACCAATAAGTAAATAAAAAAATAAATGCAATTTAAATTAAGAAAAATCTTACAAACCTTGTAATCTAGTGTATTAGTTAAAAAAAAATAATCAAGGGATGGAGAGATGGCTCAGTGGTTAAGAGCAGACTGCTCTACCAGAGGTTCTGAGTTCAAATACCAGCAAACCACATGGTGGCTCACAGCCATCTGTAATGAGATCTGATGCCCTCTTCTGGTGTGTCTGAAGATAGCGACAGTGTGTGTGTGTATGTGTGTGTGTGTGTGTGTGTGTGTGTGTGTGTGTGTATATGTGTGTATCTTTAAAAAAAATCAAGCCATATATGGTGATGTATGTTTTTGATCCCAGCACTTGGGGGGTAGAAACAGAAACACCTCTGTGAGTCAGATGTCAGATTGTTCTACATGGCCAGTTCCAGGTCATCAGGGTTATACAGTGAGCCTCTGTCTCAAAAGAAAAGAAAAGGAAAGGAAAGAAACAAATCTAGCTTTTATTCCCAGCACATGGGAGGCAGAGACAGACAAATCTCAGAGTTCAAGGCCACCCTGGGCTACACAAGAGCTATAGACCAAGTTCTTGGATAGCCAGGGCTACACAGAGAGTCCCTATCTCGAAACAAAACAAGAAAATCTATTGCCTAACACCCTTTGGGTATAATTTCAGTCTGCTTTGTTTCCATTATTATAATAAAGAAAAACTATGATTAAGCACTCTTTTTTTCCAGTGGGGTCTTCATAACCAAATACTTTAACATTGAAAGACCACTGGGTGGACTCAGCTTGCAGCCCTTGTTGACCACTTGAGGTATCAATTTACGGTAACAGGCCATGGGCCATGAGTCGGGAAACGGCTGTGGGGTAGAAAGTTAGAATGAGGTGTCATCCTGCCTGCTCCACTACTGCCTCATCTGAGGAGTGTCTGACCACTATGATACAAGCTGCAGTCCCTGAATCTGAGGTCCTGCATCTCTTTTCATCACTTCAAGGGACCAGAGACTTACATGTTCTGGGTTGGAGCAAGCCCCAGTTGTCATTTGGCTGGAAGGCCAGTGTGGTTTTCTCCGTGACAGAGTTTGGAGATCTGACCTATTTCAGAGCTATGCACTGGGGATATGCACTTGTGATTCAGTGAAGCAGCCTGACGAATAAAGAGGCCGCAGACCCCAAATGTTTGCTCCCCAAGTGTACCAGGAACTTACCCAGTTTTCAGTCAGCAGAGTTCCAGTCATTGTGCATTCTCAGAGCAGTGCAGCTTGGCTTGAGAAATGGAAAAAGATATAGTCCCTGCCCTTGAAGATCTGACTATTGCTTTTAGAAATTAGAAAAGTTTCTAGAGATCAAAAAGCAGTGTGCGATTTTCAACAACTTGTCAAGTTTCTAAGGAGGTCCACGGAAATAACACACACACACACATCTTCAGTTATCCCTAATACCTCAGAAAGGACAGCTACCTATGGCTAAGCCCCACACAAAGGCGCCTTTTAGGTAAGAAGTTTGCTCACATTTCCCTGGCACAGCATCCATTGCAAGATGTACTTTTCATCAACCAGAATTACAGCTAGAGAACAGAGAACAAGTCTACAAAATAGAGGCCTGAAACATGAGCCCCCCTCCCTTTAAAACCATGACACCTTTTGCCGGCAGAAGTTTGGCAGAATGCCCTTAAAAATGACCTTTTATTATAGCCAAAGCTTGCTCGCCTCTATACTAAGGTACTGTCTTAGTTTGGGCTTTACTGCTGTGAATAGACACCATGACCAAGGCAAGCCTTATAAAAACAACATTTAATTGGGACTGGCTTACAGGTTCAGAGGTCTATTATCAGTCTACTATCATCAAGACAGGAGCATGGCAGAGTCCAGGCAGGCATGGTGCAGCAGGAGCTGAGAGTTCCACATCTTCATCCAAAGGCAGACAGGAAGGACTGGCAGCTAGGAAGAGGGTCTTAAAGCCCACACCCACGGTGATACACCTACTCCAAGGATACACCTCCAAATAGTGCCACTCCCTGGGCCAAACACATTCAAACCACTACAGTTATACACACTCTCTTAGCTCTGGTAACTGCATCTCTTTGCAATGGAATGGAGGATCAGCAATTTGACTTCTGCTGCTTGTGGCTCTCTCGGTTCTTTTGAAAGGCTTTCAGCAGTTTGGTTTTGCTTGAGGTGACCAGTGATGTGTTCACCCTGGATAAGGGGGTTCAGTATGTTTCAGGGTAAAATGTGCTCTCAAACATCTGAGACACACACCTGCTCTTACAAAGCTGAACGGAGACAGGCAAATCAGGAGAGTGGTGGGAGGAATGGTGGCTCTCACCAATTGGCATGTGGTATATATACACTGTGTGGTGTATGGTGATGAGTTGTACTTCATTATTGCTGTCCTAACTTTGGCTTATGAGAGGTCTTGATGTTTGTGTCTTTTTCTAAAACTAATTTATTTATTTTATGAATATGAGTACACTGTAGCTGTCTTTACACACTAGAAGAGCACATCAGATCCCATTACAGATGGTTCTGAGCCACCATGTGGTTCCTGGGAATTGAACTCAGGACCTCTGAAAGAGCAGTCCATGCTCTTAACCGCTGAGCCATCTCTCCAACCCGTTTGTGTCTTCTAGAGATCCTCTACAGGTGAACAAGTTCAGAGAAGAAATAGCTGCTGGTAAATGGCTTTAGTTTGAAGGCCCAATCTTCCAACTTCATATTCACAGATAAACAAAGAGATGTTTTATTTTTTCCTTTTCTGTGGTAGTTCTTATCCCTAGAAGTAAACACAGAATCTAGGTTCTACATGTTACTGAGTCAGATCTGTATGGAAATAATTGAAATGATGAGATTCTTTCCCCCGAGAGTTAAGGGTTATGCTAAGATGAGTAAAAAGACAGACCCAACTCTCAAAACTACAGAACTCAGGAGGGTTTGGCAATATTTGTCGGCTAGAGGGGGTAATTTAAGGCACGGGAAAAGTTGATTGTTGATTGGAGGCAAAGTAACCATGTGTAATTAAACTTTATGGCATATATCCAGAAAATTACAATGTTAGTAAGATTTGAGGGTAAAGTTTTGGTCTCCTAAGCTCAAAAAGTCAACCACTGGACATTTGTACAGGCCTAAGGAAAGAGTTACTGAGTTCACTAGGTAGTGATAGCATACACCTTTAATCCCAGCACTTGGGAGGCAAAGACAGTTGGATCTCCAAATTTGAGGTCTACAGAAGGAGTTCTAGGACAGCCAGGGACACAGAGAAACCCTGCCTTGAAAAACAAATAAACAAACAAAAAATTACTGAGTTAAACAAAAGTAGTGTTCAAGTCCCTGAATGATAGCACCCATCCTCATTGAGGGCTATCTAGTAAAAAGATAGTGGGAGACTCATAGCACAGTGCTCAGTTACATGACTTTCCACAGTCAGCTAAAAGCAAATACCTGAAAGCAAGTAGGGCTAGGTTTTATTCACTCCTTAGTCTACAAACAATTCAAGAGATTATGTTATTGGCATTCATATAGGAAGAATTCCTTTAAGAAATTTGGCATTTGGGCTGGGGATTTAGCTCAGTGGTAGAGCGCTTACCTAGGAAGCGCAAGGCCCTGGGTTCGGTCCCCAGCTCCGAAAAAAAGAACCAAAAAAAAAAAAAAAAAAAAAAAGAAATTTGGCATTTAATACATGATGACCCAAAGGAATTTTAGAATTAAATCTTATGACTAATGGTGATTACACTGTCCCCCAACTCATGCTTTGCTTTTGTGCTCATATATTTCTTACTTACCATAAATAACCCTTTGAGGGTGGGTATTAATCCCCCCCACCCCGTATTGCCAAAGAGAAAACTGGAGATCAAAGGAATTAAGTAGTATCTTCTAACTCATGCAGCTTGTAAACTGGAGTTGGGGCCATAACTTAAAGCTTTAGACTCTATGCCTTTAATTCCTGCATTCTGGGGGCAGCGGCAGGCGTATCTGAGTTCAAGACCAGCCTGATGTACATAGTGAGTTCCAGGACAACCAGAACTATGTAGAAAACCTCAAACAAACAAATAAATGTAATTTGCGTAAAAGAGTAAAAAAAATTGTTGTGATGTTAGCTTTTTTGGATTGGTTTATGAAACTCTTTTTTCTGACCTGAATGTGTTTGTTTTCTTTTTGTCAGGGATAATCCCTGTTTCTTTTAGTGACTGATTTTTTTTTCTGAATGAACAAGTGACCTTCAGCTGCAATCACATATATCAACATTTCACAGTACAAAATGACTTCCATCTCTTATGTGTGCTGTGTATATAAATGACTGCATTTATGAGATAGCTCTAAGTTCCGCTAGCTTCAGTCTGCCCTGCCTGCCACTTACAGCTATGTGACTTTGGATAAGAAGTGTGTCTTTAATCTTAGCATCAGATCAGAAGGCTGCTGGGGATATGTTTTTTCCTTTCTTTCCTTCCTTCCTTCCTTTCTTCCTTCCTTTCTTCCTTTCTTTTTTTCTTCCTTCCTTCCTTAATTTATTTTTCGAGACAGGGTTTCTCCTTATAGCCTTGGCTGTCCTGAAACTTGATCTGTAGACCAGGCTGGCCTTGAACTCAGAGACCCACCTGTCTCTGCCTCTTGAGTGGTAGGATTAAAGGTGACACCATGCTGGCTATTGCTGGGAATTTTTAAAAATATTAAAATGCGAATGATGCTGTAAATATTAAGGTCATATAAAAGTAAGAATATTTTTCAGTTACTCCCCTCAGATTAAATGCTGAAGAAAGAATGGCTTCCCATCAGAAGCAAATAAGGTATTATATAAATGATGGTAAAAGGAAATGAGGGTTGGGGGTGGAGCTCTTCCTGCTATTTGAGCTGGGCTCTGAGAGCTGAGTCTCCTTGGTGAATCCCTAGATTCTGCTCACCCACTGTGTGGGACCACATGCAGCTCTTTTGCCTTATCCCATAATTTTCCTTCTCTGCTCCTGTTCCAGGGATTTATCATCAGTGGGACCACTCTTTATGCCTCACCTCTGCCCAAGGCCTCAGCTACTAACTTTGTTTCAAGGTCTTTAGTTCTGGTCAATCTTGCTCTTGGCTCTAGGTCCGCCTTGTTCTGAACTCTGGTGGGAATCAGAGTGTGAGGCTGTCCTTCCCAACAACACAGAGGGATGCATTTAGTTAGAAAAGCAGAAAATGCTCTTTATTTTCAGATATACCTAATTTACATTTCTGGAGTCATGTGGGGTGGAGATTTCACTTCTGATTGAAATGTCTGATTGGAATTGAGGAAGAAACCAGGCTGAAAGAAACTTGTATCATAGTAGTCCACATGGGAGCTGTGAAGCCACCACTCAGAAAGGAGACTCTGAAGAGGAAGAACTTTGAGGAGTATCTAGTTAGGGAGAGACAGCAGGAAATTAGCAAAGAAGACTGGATTCTAGACATCATGTACCAAAATGATGGATGTCACAGAAATAGGGAGAAGGGTTTGAAGGGGACAGCAATACCCGAAAAAGGGTCATTTAAGTTACAAGATAATCAGGAGGCAAGAGTAGCTGGATGGAGGCTGGCAGGATTCCCAAGGATCCAAAACAAAAAAACAAACAAACAACCCCCCCCCAAAAAAAAACAACAAAAAAACGGTGGCTTAATTAAAATGATAGGGAAAACAAATATGGGAAAGTTGGCTTCAATCCATGTAATTCTGTACGGATCAGACTCTGTCTATGTCCTGGTCCTGGGTTCAGGGCAGCTGTGCGGGGCAGTTTTTTTCACTGGCCCATGCCAGATGAAGGCTGAGCGCCTTCAAACCACCGCGAGGCTGCAAGGTCAGGAGAGGGAGCTCGAGCCACCTGGAAGGATGCAGTCTTTTCTATCGTCAGAAGTCCCTGTCAACATTATTTACTCCAATAAATAACTTTCCACAGTGCCAGGCGACAGCATTTGTTGCTCAGGGGACACACAGTGATGCAAGAGCCCCGCTCTATGTCTTCCTGCATGTCACTTGCCCTGACCACGGCGTCCCCAGAGGTGGCGAACAGCCTTTGGAGCCCTGAGGCTTGCTTGGGTGAGGGGAGTGTTTCCTGAGACCCCGCCAAGGTGGCCAGCCTGGAGTATCTCCTTCACCCCGCAAGGTTATTCCCCACCCTCCACCTCTCAAACCCAGCCGATCTCCACAGCAGCTCATCCGGTCTCCTTATCTCTCGGCCGCGGACTTCACGGCCGAGTGGGGGCGCTGTCGAGGAGCACGTCCGGGCGGACGCGCGGGCCACGCCTCGCAGACATTCAGGAAATGATGCAATGCTTGAGCCCTGCAGCTAAAGTTCAGTCAAGCCGAATGGCGGAAGTCCCGCCCAACCCCGCCGGCGGAAGTCCCGCCCGCTCTTGACGGCGGAAGTCCGGTCCTCCGCTTCTCCAGGTTTCCTCGTGCGTTCCACCGCCGGCATGGCGCATTACAACTTCAAGAAGATTACGGTGGTGCCGTCAGCCAAGGTAGGGGTGATCGAGGTCGTTCCCGCCTATCTCCCTTCCCCTGACAAGTCTCCAGGGAGGGTTTAGTTCTGTATCCCCGAGACCGGGGGAGGGAGGACGCCTTGGATCCACTCGGCCCTCAGACCCGAGCTCCACTTGTTAGGCTTTGTCCTCGGCACCCTCGGAGATCAGTCACACTCTCTGGAACCAAACCCCTCTCCCTCTGTCCATGGGTGCCCTGAATCCTAGAATCCCTCCAAGACCTCAGAACTCTTCCAGGACCTATTATTCTTCTGTGCCCTGCCGACGTGACAAAGTGTCTGGGTGCTGGCCGCAGTAAGGAGCAAGGCAGGAAGCCTGGAGTGGTTAGTGGTGAGCGTCGTGAGACCCCTGCTTTAGGATTCTAGATTCAACGTAGTATCCTCCCTTTTAAGTAAAACTTGATTCGTGCTGTCACGGTCTAAAAAATTCTAGGTAGTTGTCATTTGTTGTTGGATTTAGAAAATGCAATTGGTTTTAAGCACGCAAGGCCAAATTTATGTGACGTAGCAAGATACGTTCCTTCCAAATGTCGAGTATTATTAGTTAGGCTAAAGAACCTAAAAAGATACACGTGTTTCTTTGGCAAGCCATGGGCATTGAATCGCAGGATCAACTAGAGGAACCAATGTCACTGTCATTAAATTTACAGCAGTGTGGGTATTTTCGATATCCTCCTTTATGAAAGAGCTTGTTCTGAACTTTGTTAATATAATTGACCTAGTAAAGAATTGAACGCAGCATGTGTCTCTGTTGCCCTGAAGGAGTTCTGCTGCTAGAAAACAGATTAAGTTAGCATATGTATTAATAGGCGATGGGAATCCTTCGGTGGTTGGAAATAACTCAAGTCTAAAGAGTATGGGGTATTTTTGTAAAAGTGTGTGCTAGGTTCTGTGTATAGACACTCAAAAGAATAGTCTACGTCTTTAAGAATCATTTTCTGAAGGAATAACAAAATGCATTTAGACCCACTGCAGTATCATGGAGAACTGTGTGAAATACATTTGGCCCTCTGTGTTTGAGTTCAAATCCAGATTCAACCAACCGCAGACCAAGAACACTATTTGAAAACTGCATCCACATTTAATGTGCACAGACTTTATTTTCCCTTTTTTGTTGTTTATCTGTTTGTTTTCTTTCTTTTTGGAGATGGTCTTACTAAGCTGACATGGCTGGCCTGGAACTTAAAGAAATATGCCTGCTTCTGCTTCAGAGTGTTAAGATTAAAGGCATGAGCCTCCATGCACTAACATTCCCTAAATATATGACATATGTATGTGGATTCTTCTATATACAAGCACTGTACCACTTTATAATGAATTCAGATATCTGTTTGAGAGCTATTGTGGTGAGGGCGTGTGGGGAGAAACTCTGACTGTAAACTCCTGTAAGTATCAGGGATTTGGGATAGCATAAGAATGTAGGGAGAACAGGGCAGTGTTGATGTACGCCTTTAATCCTAGTGCTCAAGAGGCAAAGGCAGGAGATCTCTGGGTTTGGGGCTAACCTGGTGTACACTGAGCAAGATAAGTTGTAGGACAGCCAAGGCTACAGGCAGAGAAACCCTGTTCAGAAAAACAAAACAAACAAACAAAAACATGCTGATAAAAGGGAGAGTCTGGAGAAACTTTTCAGTAGGCAACTTTTACTGTCTCCCTAAAGATGTGAGGACCATGGTACGGAACAGAGGGGAGGAACAGAGGCCTGAGTGTTCATGCTCTTCATAATCCCTGGCAGACTATTGCGATTACCTGCTTGCCTTTGGTTTTGCTTCACGGGATCTTGGCGCCTAGTTCACTGCTTTGTCCACCATTGTTGTTCATTCTATCCTTTATTACAGGACACGAGCAATATTGTTGAGGTAATGGAAGTGATCAAGGGAAAGGAGAACAGTTTTGTATGGTTGGGTAAAAGTGAATAGGGACAAATAGCTCAAATCCTCAGTCTCCTCAACATACATAGGGAATTTTAGATGGTGGGTTTTAGATTTTTCATTTTATAACCCCTTAAAATCACAACTACAATGTCCTTGAAATTGAAGAACTGTCTCTTTTTCTTCTGATTTATTCTTGAGTTTTCTTAGGAGTTTGCAAGTTAAAATAGTATTAAAAAAACATGGGTTAAAATATATTTCAGCAACCATTAGCAAGTCCTTTCCTCTACATTGGGCAGATTTATAGGAATGACTAGGGTGGGGCCTCCTCCATCAGTTGGGAGTATTCACAGGGTTTTCAGCCACTCCAAACGAGGGTCCTGGGGGTGGCTGGACACGTCGAGCATGCCCTCATTATCAGGGATGGATGGGGCTGGGTGTTTGTAAGGTGTGGCCTGGTTGGTCATGGTTGGTGTAGGGGCTGAGTGAGGGCATAGTTAAAGCAGGGCTTTGGCACTAAAGGACACCACCAGCACCGGCCCTTTCAGTCAGGCATTCCTGAGGAGTGTGGCGAGTCTCTCAACTGTCTTAGTGTTGGTGGTGGGTAGCAAGTTTTCATAAGGGCCAGAAACTGTAAAGATGACCCAAGTTGTATATAAAACAATTGATTTTTGAAAAAATAAGTTTTGTAGTTTAAACCATATAGTACTGGACTAATGTTTTATGGTTATAAGCAAATGGCTAGAAAGTACATGTGTTTGAATTTCATCTTAATTATTTTCTTTAATCATAGGACTTTATTGACCTGACATTATCCAAGACACAACGAAAGACTCCAACGGTTATTCATAAACATTATCAAATTCATCGAATTCGACATTTTTATATGAGAAAAGTCAAATTTACTCAACAGAATTATCATGACAGGCTGTCACAGATTCTGTCCGATTTCCCCAAATTGGATGTAAGTACAGTTATATAAATATAAACAAGCCTTCAGAGAGTCACATTAGCCAGACTGATGCATTAATTTGTCCTGCAGACATTAGGGAAGTGGTTTAGGGGGGGCATCCCCCCTTCCCTGCGTGTGTGTGTGTGTGTGTGTGTGTGTGTGTGTGTGTGTGTAGAACCCAGTGTCTGTGGGGAGAAATGGGTCCTAAGTAGTTCTGTCGCTGTAAAAGGATGGCGGTTAGTGCCTACCAGTGACTGCTTGTTTCCTTAGGGGTGATTTGACAGGGTTTTTGGCCAGGAGAGGGGGGGTCTGGGGATCAGAACTACAGGTTTGAAGAAAGGAAGGGGCGCTTCTTCTCTACTGTTTGTTACATAAGGCTAAGACACTGTCGGAGTAGAGTGACCGTTGTGTATTTCATTTTTTCACTATAGGATATCCATCCATTTTATGCTGACTTGATGAATATTCTCTATGACAAGGATCACTACAAGTTGGCTCTAGGACAAATAAATATTGCCAAAAACTTGGTGGACAAGTAAGGTATTTTCTTACTATAGTATCTTATAAGTTATTATCAAGAAGTACAAACCCTTAGATATGTTCTCTTTCTCTAAGTGTTGCTAAAGATTACGTGCGACTTATGAAGTATGGTGATTCTCTCTACCGATGCAAGCAGCTGAAGCGCGCTGCCCTGGGGCGAATGTGTACGATTATCAAGAGGCAGAGGCAGAGTTTGGAGTACTTGGAACAAGGTAATTGCTATACATAAAACAAAGGCTTTTACTATGTTCTTTTATGTTTGGGACTTTTTTTAAAAGTTGTTTTTGGAGGGTCAGTAAATGCATGCTTTTAATATTTAGTAAGTAAAACACACACCTGAAAACACTTATATTTAATAGGAACTTTCTCAGTTAGAGTTGGAAATTGAACCTTGTGCTAACCTCCAGTCCTACAAACATTTTGTTGGGCACTGTGCTCTTTCCCCTGAAATGATTCGTGAAGGTCTTTGAAAGCGTTTCCTACAGATCCATGGGGCTCTCATGGTAGCTCAGTGGCTCCGTGCTAGAGCTGTGCGGGTGTTGCAGGTGAGGAAACTAAGTGGAAATACTTTAGGTCACAGCGTGCATACTGGAAAATACACTGCGGCCCCAGTGTCCGTAGTCATCTTTCCCATATGTGGTTCTTAGTGTCACTTTGACTTAAAGCAACTGAGATAGCAGATTGGTATTCCAGTACATGATTCTTGGTGGAGCTGTATTTGTGTATCCTGTCAGGTTCTTGTTACTCCTTACCCCCCTTATTTTCTCCATCACTTTTGCAACTACAAAAGTGTATGTAGGCTAAGGGAGGAGGAGTGCAAGTTCAAGGCCTGCCTGGGGTAGATTGAATGCACAGTCTGTTTTAGTGAGACTCTGTCTCAAAGTAAAAATGTGTTGCAGCACTTTCTGGCAGGATGAGGCTCTAAGTTCAGTAACCAGTGTGTTCCTGTTGTCCTCCAAAAAAGCTACGACAAGGAATTTATGCCCTCTAAGGTTATTAAAACAACATGAGCCTAGAGTATAATGACGTAGAAAGCAAAACTTCAAGCCAATCTTAAATCTCAATTTTTAACTTGAACTCTTTATAGTACGTCAACATCTATCCCGCTTGCCAACCATTGATCCAAATACAAGGACTCTACTTTTGTGTGGGTATCCAAATGTTGGGAAATCCAGCTTCATCAATAAGGTAGGTGGCTTTTTTTAAATAAAGCAGCACACTGATTAACATAGGTCAAGAGTACTACTGAATTCCCCTTGTGGGGTTTAGGATGTGCTTGGGAATATTCTGACTGATCAGTAATAAAGATTGCCGGCTTCAGGAGATACTAATGTCTACGCATCCGAGTTCCATGGAAGGCTTCACTCATCAACTGAACCTGTATTTTAGTGGTGATTGCCAGGACCACTCGTTCTGACTGTTGTGTGCCATCCAGTTTCTCAGGAGCTGAGACTTCTCAGTTAATTTCTGTTAACAGCTGGAGAACGTTTCATGGTAGTGTTGTGTCAGCTTGTTTTGGGGATGCTCTTATGCCTGGAGGTACTCATCGAGCTGGAGTTCCTGAGCTTAACGCTACTTGGGTGATTGTGTTAACTTTCTATCGGGTTCTAGATTTTCTGAGTTAGTCTCAGTCTCTCTCTCTCTCTCTCTCTCTCTCTCTCTCTCTCTCTCTCTCTCTCTTTTTGTTTGTTTGTTTTTTTTTTTTTTCTGAGACAGGATCTTGCTATGTAGCCTAGGCTGACCTTGAACCTGCTATCTTTCCTCAGGGATTATTAACATAGTTTCCATGTTTGGGCTGTGCCTGTCTCTCTTTACTTGAGTAGAATTATTAAGCTTTGATGTAAAAGTAATTTGCTACTTATGGATATATCAGTACTCATCCAGTGCCAGAACATTTCTGCTTTGAAGCTGTGTGCATGTTTTCATGAGAGAGAGAGAGAGAGAGAGACACACACACACACACACACACACACACACACACACACACACACACACACACAGAGAGAACAACTTAACAACTTGGTTCTCTCCTACTATGTGGGTCCTGGAAATTGAACTTAGGTCATCAGACTTGTTGGCCCAGTAGGTTTTATTTTTGCCCACAAGTTGCCCTGACTTGGTAGCAAACAATGCTCTCAGGGTTCCTAATTGAAGTTTCAAATGCCTGTTGGCTTGCTCTGAATCTGCTGTGACCTTTCTGTGCTCTGAGGGATGGTACAGTGGCCTCTGCCACGTGTAGCCTTTTCGATTATGGTTTAAATTAGTTTATCGAGATAGAAATTTCAGTAACATGAGCTGTATATCAAACCTTGGAGAACAGAGAGTGCTTGGTTCGTGGGCCCAAAGTGCAAGGGACGAGGAGCCAGGCATTTGCCGAAGTGAATAATCTCTTCTGTGCCGTTTACTCATGTACACTTCCTTGGGATTTAATTTTCTACCAAAAAATAGAGTGTATGTGTGTGCACGTGTTTGGACCCAGGGTCTCACCCGTGCTGAGCAGTGCTATCCCCAGTCTTATTCTTTTGAGCCAGTCTTTCCAGGTTGTCCAGATCGACTCCTAGCCTGTTACCTCACGCATCAGCAGTCTGTATAGTTAGGACATCAGCAGCATTGTTGGTAAAATCAGGATGCTATGCTTACATTGTTTGGGGAAATTGTGGTGTGCACTTCTTGTGACTGAGAATATTGCTCTTGGTTTTGTTTTCTGTCAGGTGACAAGAGCAGATGTGGATGTTCAGCCCTATGCATTTACCACCAAGTCTCTGTTTGTCGGGCACATGGATTATAAGTATCTGCGCTGGCAGGTGAGACACAGCCTTGTTCGCAAACAGAACAGAGGTCGACCTGGGGCTTGGTTTAATAGAATTTGGTGATTTTTTTTTTTAAGAGCTGAAGCCTATCTCCATCCTGGAGTGCACTTAGTACACAACCAATGGTCAGCAGCATCCTCTAGGGACAATTCTGAGGTAGAAGGGTGCTTTCTCTGTTCTCACTAAGAACTTGAAATCTCTCCATTACCATACGGAGAGCTGGCCTGAGCACTGGAGATGTGTAATGACAGATCACAATCATGTAACTGAGAGGAAGCTGGCGGCTTGGATTTCTGCATTATTTCTGCAGGGGTATTTCATTTCCTTACTGATGCTTCTAATGAATAAAATTCTCTTTGTGTTATTTGAAGTTCTGTCACTAGAAATGGCATTTACTATTGAAAAGCATAGAGCAGTCTAGTTCACAACCAAATCCAACTTTAAAAATGATGAAGAAGCCAAGTCTTAGGAGGTGGGAGAGTTTGTCAGTTTTGATAGCCATGTGAAAAAAAGGCTCATTTCTCCCAGGGCCAATGTCTCTTCAGTGGACTCTGCAGGGTTTCCTTAGATGCCTGCATCTGTTCTTTTGAGACAGGCAGGGTCTCACACTAGTCAGGGTGACCGACCTTAGCTCACTCACTGTAGTCACTTGAGAGCCACCATACCAGCTCCTGTATTGGGTTTTTGTCTTCTTAAAAAATAAGTACTTTTTTCTCCTTGTTCCTTTGGTTATTATGGGCAGTTTTCAATGTTCCATTTTACACACTAGTTTTGTTAGAACTGTTTTGGATGTAGGAGAGTGACTCTGGGACAGCCGAGACACTTTGGAGTGAGTGTACTTCGGTTAATGAAGCCTGGTTGTTAGGTTGTAGATACTCCAGGGATTTTGGATCATCCTTTGGAGGATCGGAACACCATTGAGATGCAGGCCATCACAGCCCTGGCCCACCTCCGAGCTGCAGTTCTGTATGTGATGGATTTGTCTGAGCAGTGTGGACATGGGTTGAAGGAGCAATTAGAACTCTTCCAGAATATCAGACCTCTGTTTATCAACAAGGTAAGTGTGCTAACTAATGCTTAATTTATGTAGTAGCACCTTCTCACTCATAGGTAATGGGTTCCAAGACCACTGGAGCCATTCTGTGTTCCTTGAGCACAGATGTTAGTGATGTGACAGTTGATGTGACAACTTACATAAACCTGGTTGCCTGGTAGCACAGACAGTAGTAAGCCAGACAAAGGGATGATCTGTGTCCTGGTTGGAATGCAGCACTAAGACAAGACTTCATTGCACTGCTTAGGATGGAGCACATTTTATTTACAAGTTGTTTATTTATAGAACTTACCATTTGGTGTTTTATAGCAGTAATTGATTTCAGCTTGGGTCAGGGAAATAGCAGAAAGCAAGGGCGTGGACAAGGAGCGGGGACTACATTATTCTATACATTCTTCTATACATGATTCTATACATGATTCTATACATGATTCTATACATGATTCTATGGTGTGAAAGTAGTAACTTCTTTTCTTCCTTGCTAGCCTCTTATTGTTGTAGCAAACAAATGTGATGTGAAGAGAATAGCTGAACTTTCTGAAGAAGATCAGGTAAGTCACTGATATATTAATTATGTATACTTTCTTTTAAAGTAGCTGTGAGTCCTTAGACCGTCCTTTAGAAAGATTTTTAGTGCTCCCAGATCAGGTTTCTATTCGAGAACTAAGATGATCCTCAGTGGTTTAGTGGCAGGACATTAAAGCTGGAGTGTAGTTTCCTGATTCCTGCTCTATGTCCAGTCTGTAGGAACGCCTGTGTTTGGGGGTTGCTACACTAAACCACTGGGAAATGTGCTTCCCTAGAAAAGGACTGCTTTTAAATTGGTACCCAAGGGGAAGCCAGGTACCTCAAGTCATGTGTACTTTTATCTTTTCCAGGCCTTAGGCTATGAAATGTTCTAGGGAAGTATTTCCCACAAGTTTCTCTTTAGAACGAGTGTAAATATGGCTTACTTTATTACATAATGGAATCTGTAGCTAAGTAAGTTTTGACAAGTAAGTAAAGGAGAACACCTTCTAAGCTCTTAAGATGGCCTTTTCAGAGCTATGGGCCCGTTACAATGTCTGCCAGCATTATCCATGAGGTAGGCTGCATTGGTAGTCATAAATTTTCAAACAGTTTAACCCTTTTAGTAGACAGTTTTCAGGATAAATGCTTTGAGAGACAGGTACTTGAACAGTGCTCTCACTGCCATCCTGAGTAGAAGTTCCCTTCATGTTTACCTGTAGCTTGTCAGAAATTAATACCCTAGGGCTCATAGACTCCTCGTCCAACCCCCTGGGGTATGGAGCAGTATGAGTTTGCACAGGTGACAAGTGCACACTGAAAGAGCTGTCTGGATATATCTTTATATCTTTTGTCATGTTTAAACCAAGGTGGATGGTTCCTGAGTGGAAGGGACTTCTGTCCATGGGAAGCATTAGTTTGTCCTAAGTTGTCTTCTTAGGGCAGAACACAGCAAGTTTGGGGTTTTTTTTTTTCGACTACTTACTTATTTAAAGACAGGACTAATGTAGGTTAGGATGGCCTTGAACTCTTTATCCTCCCGTCTGCTCATTCCAGCTGGCAGGATCGTATATTCTTTAAATTACTAATTATCTAACTGATGTCAGAGAGTCAGTTTATTTTAAAAAGCAGAGAAACAAAAACTCTTTATATCTTATAAGTAATCTTAATTTTTCAGTCCATATGGCATTGAAGAGAGGAGGAGGCGGGAAGGGAGTGGGTAGAGCCTGGAAGGCTTACAAGTGAAACAAACTGGTCAGGCGCTCGGGCTTTGGGGTCAGCTCAGGTCCAGCTTTACTACTCAGCAATGTGGTAGGAAAGGGAGTCACCCTGCGGAGCCCCACATGTCTGGCTAGTGAAGGTACTGCCTGGATAATTGGTCACTGGCCAGCTGTTAGTAGAGAGCTGACATCACTGTAGGTTATCTTTCTGGTTTCTGATTCTCTCTAGTGAAAACAGTGCCTACCCAGCAGTCGTTGGTGTTACAGGAATTGGGAAGTGGATGCTGTAGAAATGTACAGCTTGCTTAGCGCTTGCACTGTAGAGCCTGTCCTTCAACATTGGTGTGTTGTCACATGGTAGTAACAGTCAACAGTTATCACATGACTGGGGGCTCAGTGACTGCCTTACACCCTGGGTCACAGTGACTGTTTTACACCCCGGGTCATTCGTTGTTAAGTGACAGGATTTGTGCTCAGAGACCATAGCTTTCACTGAAATCATGCTCTAGTCCCTTGATAATAGAAGTTGACCTTGTTCATGGGAACTTTCAGTGTCTATTAGAAGTTAGTCCCCCGTCTCTAAGCTAGAGAGAGGTTTGTAGTTGTAAACATTTGAGAAGAGCATATTGCGTCCCTTCTTTAGAGTCTTAGTGATTCATAAAATGAAACAGCAAATAGTTTTGTATTTTCTGAAGAATTCTCTTGGGCTATTTTAGTAGAAACTTTAAAATAAGAAATAGCATTGAAAACGTCTTTGAAAAGTTTGTCCTGTCTTCATGAGGAGCTGTGCATCAGAAATCCCAGCAGGGAGACTAAGGCAGAAGCTAGCTTGTATTATGCGGTGTATGTGTTCTTGGCCAGCCTGAACTACGAATCCAGGGTCTGCCTTCTTAAAACGAAACAATAAAAGTTGATCATCCTCTTCTTTTGCATTTTTCCTCCTGAGAAATTGCATCTTGAGTTTGTGGATATAGGTCAGTGGGAGCTTGCTTGTAGCTGAGTTTAACCCCTAGTGCTGGGAGTTGGGGAGTAGGGGAAATCTTACAGAGTATTCCACAGAGCTTCTGACTTTGATTCGGTTTGATTCTGTGGGGGTTTGTTTGTTTGTTTAATTTTTGAGGCAACATTTTTCTCTGTAGCTTTGACTGTCGTAGAGCCTCACTTTAAACCAGGCTGGCCTTGAACTCAGAGATCCATCTGGCTCTGCTGTTCCACTTATGTATTTATTTATTTATTTTTAATTATATAAGATTGTTGTAGAAATTAACTTAAAACTGTTCTTAGAGTTAAAAACAAATCATAGTTGTTGAGCAAATAGTGTTTGCAACCTCCATTCACAAAACATTAATGCATGTTGCCCTTCTTTTCTTTGTATTCCAGAAAATATTTCTAGACTTGCAGGCTGAAGGATTTCCTGTCATCGAGACCAGCACCCTGACTGAGGAAGGTGTCATTCAAGTTAAAACGGAGGTTGGTGCTTTCTTAACTCGGGGCTAGTGTTTTTGTCTGAGAACGGTCAGTTATGGGAAACTGTTTGCATTTTGGGAATTACTAACACTGGAAATAATTTAGGTTGGGTTTTTGTTTTTGTGTTTGTTTTTGTTTTCCTTGAATAGGATTAGTTGTTTAAATTGTTAGGTGAACCTTTGGGGAACCTAGTTACCTGCTGAAAGAAAATATGAAGGAAGTTCCATACTGGGTTGTGAACCTGTGGATGAGTGGAGGACTTGATTCTTCCTTGCAGTGTGAGGCTGGGGACTGGCCTCAATGGCTTTGTGACTCTTATTTTTCTACTTTCTTAGGCTTGTGATAGGCTTTTGGCTCACCGAGTAGAAACGAAAATGAAAGGAAATAAAGTGAATGAGGTTCTGAACAGATTGCACTTAGCTGTGCCCAACAAGAGAGATGACAAGGTAAGGCAAGGCCGCCCTTCTTCGCAGGCTTCAGTTTGTGTTGCTGTGCTGGGCCGGTGGCCGCTTGGCACGTGCCTCTTCCTGGTGTTGCCCAGAGTCACACTCGGGTTTCACTTTTTCATTCCTGGTGAAGTCACACGTGCCTGTGGGAGGGATGAAGTAAAGAAGAGTTCTGTGCACCTACTTCTCCCTGTCACAGTCTGCGTTGTAACTTGTTGTTTGTCCCTTAGAAGTAGCGTGGGTGCAATTGTCACACATCCCCATCCCCCCTGTTTTTTAAATTGTCAGTGGAAGCATATTTTTATGTTTTTCTGCCATTATAAGCAGTCTACGTCTTTATAGATGTGTTCCTACAAATAAATCTGTATTTTAGGATAGAAGTTCCTAAAAGTTGTTTTCTTTTTTTTTTTTTTTTGGTTCTTTTTATTCGGAGCTGGGGACCGAACCCAGGGCCTTGCGCTTCCTAGGTAAGCGCTCTACCACTGAGCTAAATCCCCAGCCCCTAAAAGTTGTTTTCTTTATCACTTTTTTCCTTGCCTGCTTTGTAAATATGTACACAGTGTGCATTCCTGGTGTCTGTGGAGGTCCAGAGACAGCATCAGATCCCCTGAAGTCATAGTTAGCGGTGAGCCGCTTGAGTCCTGAGTCCTGTGAACTGAACTAGGTCCTCCGCAGGAACAACCTGCAGATTTTCTTAACCACTGAACTATCTCTCCAGCCCCTCTTTATTTTATTGTTGTTTTTAAACATCTCAAAAAACCTGCACATTTTCATTACATTAGCATTAGTGCTCTTTTGTAGTTATTAGATTGTGGGTTCTAGAGAACTGGCGACATTATTTCTAAAATACTTTAGTGTCATTTTTCTCTGTATTTTCATATTTTTGTTTCTGTTTGCTTTCTTTTTTCTTCTGAATAGAAGTTTTATGTGTGCTCAATTTAGTTTTTCCTGAGGGAGGTGCGGTTTACTACTTGTTTCATGGAGTGGTCATTGTTCTCAACTAATTAATGAATTTAATTCTGTTGAATTGTAAACATACTTAGGTTTATGTCTGTTTCTCATTCTACTGTTTTCCTGTGTGTTTTTCTCATATGTTTTATGATAATTTTTTTTAATGATTTATTTATCTATTATATATAAGTATACCGTAGCTGTCTTCAGATACACCAGAAGAGGGCATCGGATCTCCTTACAGATGGTTGTGAGCCACCATGTGGTTGCTGGGAATTGAACTCATGATCTCTGGAAGGGCAGTTGGGTGCTCTTAACCGCTGAGCCATCTCTCCAGCCCTTACGATAATTTTTGTTTTTGTTTTTTTTCCAAATGAACTATAGAATCAATTTTGGTGGTTGTCTGGTCTCTTTTACCTACTCTGGCCCCAAACCTCACTCCCCAGAATGCACTTTATTTTAATTGGTGTGGGTTGTTTTGTGTTTCCCTTGCAGACTGTCTTTTTGTGTGTGTGTTTGTTTCCTTTAAGTTTCTTTCATACTTGGGAAGGCATTTCACATACTTTAAACAATGTCTTCTTAGGAGAGACCCCCTTTCATCCCAGAAGGAGTGGTAGCTCGTCGGAAGAGAATGGAGATCGCAGAGCCCAAGAAGAAGAGGGTAGGTTACTGGACCTCTTTGTCCGAGTTTCTTATGAACAGGGACAGAGGGCCTGCCTGTGCACCAGAAAAAGTGATGCTGGGTGGTGGTCTTAGGCATGTGAAGCCTCCTTGGTGCAGGAGGTGCAAATTGAGTGTGCCCAGGGTTTGGCCCTGTAAGATTCAGGGACACAGTGGTGAATTCTTAGCATATGCTTGACTGGAGCTTTTCAGTTGATGTCGTAGTTCAGTGAACAAAGTCCATGAGACACGTAGTCCTCAGGTGGGCAAAACAGCCCTCCTGATAGATGTGCAAAAGGTCAGAGGCTGCTTCATCGGGAAGGAGGCTGCAAAGCATCTGGGGACATAAAGCTAAGACAAACTTTTGGGGCTTTCTTTTCAGGAACGAGATCTTGAGCTGGAAATGGGAGATGATTATATTTTGGATCTTCAGAGTAAGTAAGGTGTTTTGGAATGTCAGTTGTATGAAAAGTGTTTCAGAAAAGAAAGGAACTAAGTGAGTGAAAGTCTTCCAGAGAGTTTATTGGTTTATAAACTTTTACTTATTTTCTTTTTTTAAAAAAATATTTATTTATTATATATGAGTCCACTCAAGATGTCCTCACACACACACAGAAGAGGGCATCAGATCCCATTACAGATGGCTGTGAGCTACCATGTGGTTGCTGGGAATTGAACTCAGGACTTCTGTAAGAGTAGTCAGTTCTCTTAACCACTGAGCCATCCCTCCAGCCCCCAAGATTTTACTTTTTTGAAGATTAGAAGTTGCAGACTTACAGAGCTGTGTATAAATAATGTCCTGTTGTTTCAGATGAAAGGATTCTTTTTCTGTAGTATTTGGAAGTTGGACACACGGGTCAGTATTGTTCTTGTTAAGAGTAAGTTAAGGGTGTTGAACACAGCTGTTTTGTTAGGCTGTAAAGTGGTTTTACTTATAAAGGGATTATCCAGAGTAGTCATCTTGATGACACAGTACTTGAAGATTTGAGAAACTACCATAAACATAACTCCTTTTTCCTTTCAATATTAGAATACTGGGACTTAATGAATTCATCTGAGAAGTATGATAAGATACCAGAGATTTGGGAAGGCCACAATGTTGCTGATTATATCGATCCTGCTATCATGAAGGTCTGCAATGCTTTTTAAATTAATTGCCCCACTTTGACATTTAGAAGAACTTCAACTTTTACTCCTTCCTTGTTCTCCTTTTGTTCTATGCCCTCAGAGATCCTTTCACCCTGTTTTTGCTCTCTTGGAGACATCACTTCTCAATTCAAAGGACACTAATTATTCTTTTTCTGTGTGGTCCTGGTGGCGCCCAGCCTTCCCCACCGAGCTGCAGTGGCCCCATCATTTTGCTTGTGTTGATGTCCAGTGTGGAGATCCATCCTGTCCCTGGTTCCATCCTCTCTCTGGAACATCTTCTGAGTCTTCTCAGACAACCTCCTGCAGTCTTTTGCTAGTTTAGCAAGTGACAGCGAATTAACAAGAAAATTCAGTCCATGGGGTGTGAGCTCTGATTTACAGATTTCTTTGTCTCACTGACCTTTTTATGTTTGGCTCCTTCTAATCTGGAAGGGGGGATTAACCTCAGCGCTTTTCTTAGACACATTCCCTGCCGGGCACCTATCCCTTGCTTGCTTTTTCATAGCGCGTCAATGTTTACACGATTATCTTCTCATTTATCTATATTTCTGTGTGCGTGCGTATGAGTGTGCATGTTTGTGTTCGTGTTCGTGTGCGTGTGCATGTTTGTGTGCGTTGCTGGGGCGTGAACTCAGGATCTTGTGCTTGTGAGCTTTGTCACCTCGCTGCATCCCCAACCTCTGTGCATTTAAAGTTTCACTTTGTCACCAGTGCAGTTGTGCTTAGTATGGTATTTGAGAGGATGAATGGGGGTTTGTACAGATTTATTTTGTGTATCTGCAGTGGAAACTAGGGAATGAGGGAAGGGTCCCTATGTTTTTTATCTTTAAAGATGAAATGCAATTGGCAGAAAACAGTGCATACGTTGGTCATGCTGTCTCTCTGGCCTTCATAAATCCTCTTTCCCACGAGATTAATTGTACACGTGGGCCCCGGTTGTGATGAGACCACACAGCGTTCTCATACCTTCAGGTATCTGAGGAAACATGATTCCTGTAAATATGTCGCTGCACTTACTTCCCTGCAGGGTTTCCTTGTTAACTTCATGATTCTTTTTAAAGAAATTAGAAGAGTTGGAAAAGGAAGAAGAGCTCAGAACAGCTGCTGGGGAGTATGACAGTGAGTCTGAGAGTGAAGACGAGGAAATGGTGGAAATCCGACAGCTGGCAAAACAAATTAGAGAGAAGAAGATGTTGAAAATTCTACAGTCCAAAGAAAAGAACACACAGGGACCCCGGATGCCCCGGACTGCTAAGAAGGTTAGTGTGGAGCCCCGCAGAGCCAAGTCCAGGCTTGCATGCTGGATCCTGTGTAATCTGCCATGAGAGCCCGGCTTCACTGCTTGGGATGTCAGGTGCGGCACACCCGGGCGTTCGCAGGGTCTTTGCTCTGGGCTGCAGCTTCTCTCCATGCATTGCAGCTCCAGGTGCATCCCTGCTGCAGACTGAGTCATTGCTGCCGTGATGTGAGTTAAACCGAAACCTGATGACGGCTGAGGATGTTAGGCAGTTGTTAAAGAGGGTCTCAGGTAGTCCGGGCTTGAACCTGTAGCCAAGGAGTTCCTTCCCGACTCCTGCTCCATAGGTGCCAGGAGTACAGCCGTGTGCCACTGTGCATTTTTGTTACCTAAGTTTTCTATTGATTGAGACTCCTAAATCCACAAGGCAGCTCGCCAGCCCCTGATGCTGCTGAGCATAGGAGCATCGCTCTCCAGGTGTGAATGGACCCTGAGCACCACTTGGCTCTGTGTCGGGATGTCATTGTCTTTACTTTTGTTCTTGTTGGAACTACCTCTGTGTCCATAGCCTTCCTGAAAGCTGAGGTCAGGGAGTGAGTGGCAGGTTCCCAAAAGGGACAGATACTGGGCAGTTAAAGTATAATGGAGGTGGGGGGTTGGAGGTGGGGGGTTGGCGTTGTAGATTCCACAATGGACGCTCCTGGTTTGAAAATACTGTTTTCATGTGCTTGGGCGGCCACTAATATTCACAGACGGGTTGTTTCTCCTGGTGCTTAGTTGTCTGTGAGAAGACACTCTGGTTCACGAGTCTGTCTTCCCTCAGCTGTAGTGCCTTCTCTAGTCCATGCAGCAATTCTCTCACCCCGAGAACATAGCAGTCTTGCCATGGCTTCTGTGTAGCAAGTGCACTGTTTGTTTTTGTGGGGTGTAATTGAACTGTCCAGAAACTGAAGTTATCCCAACTGGCAACAAGCATTTACAGTAGGTAATAGTCACTGTACAGCTATACTCTGAAGACCCGGAGCAGGAACAAACTCAGTCTCTCCTGCTGTATGCTGACACGTGGATCCTTTATTTGACTCCGGCTGGGTGAGAGAAATCTCCCCCATCAAGCCATCAATCAGCCCTGCACTGACTCTGTTGGGTATCCCTCAGTTAATTCACATCTCACACTGTCTCCCTGCCTGAAGGGGGCATCAAGACCGTAAGGCTGAGAGTTTCCTTGCACCAGGCTAGCCCCACTTGCAGGTTATGGGGCAGGGCCTCTAGAGCTCAACTCTCTAATTACAGAGTGTGGTTCCCCTGATCCTGTCTTTGAGTTTGCATAATTTACTAGAGTACCTCACAATTGGGAAAACATTCCCTTTTGTTGATTACATTTGCCAGTTCATCGTAAAGTGTATTTTAAAATTTAAGAGATGAAGGCAGTGAAGTGCTGAATGAGGGCAATCTGAAGGGACCTTCAGTCCTGGGCCATGTGACCCCTCTTAGCACATGGCTGGGTGTTTCTCATTTTCCTGTATGCTAGGCATCTAGAGTCACTTCAAACTCTGTTCTTTTAGGTTTTTATTAAAGCTTTTTGCATAAACATACTTGGATCCTGGACTGTAAATGTGTGATGGGCAAGCTTCTAAACTAATGCTAACAGACTACGTCTGTCCGCCCAGCCTCTTTAGGCCTTTCTGTGCTACATACCTGTGCGCCTCTGAAACAGGGTCTTGAGTTTGCTGCCACAGGGTAATCAGAGCTGGCCTGCTCCCGTACAGAAAGGCGGGGAAGGGGAACGGACATTTTTAAGTTCTGTCGTCTGCCTTGGAGAGGAGATTATATATAATATTACATGTAATGGTGTAATACTGTAGCATGTCCTTCCATAGAGACATAGTTGGTGCAGCTTTCTATTTCTTAGGAAGAAAATGGAGCATGTGTAAAGGGGGCAGAAGATGAGAGAAACCGAGAGACGGACTGACTGACTGACTCTTGTGTATGACCTGAAGTCCATAGTTAAAAAGACTCAACTTTACCCCAGGTAGCCTCTGGAACCAGGGACTAAAGGCCAGATGCTCTAGTCTTTTCTGTTCCAGTCCTGAGGAAAGGATGAGGGCTGCGGGCTGGCATCCAGTAACCGAGAGCAGAGCACCTGTCTACCACTTCTCTGTCCAGCACAGCTTCACCTGTGTTTTTCCTCTCTCTCTCTCTCTCTCTCTCTCTCTCTCTCTCTCTCTCTCTCTCCTTTTCTTTTAAAATTAAATTTCAACAGACATTTTACTTAAAACAAGTTATCTTCCCTCCCCTCCGCACCTTCTCAGGTTCAACGGGCAGATTTAGAGAATGAGATGCGTAGTCTTGGCGTGGACATGGATGATAAAGACAATGTAAGTCTGGAGGGGCAGTGTGGTTTCAGATGATCCGTGCTTTTGTTGTTTTGAGACGTTCATTGTCTTGCTGTGTCGCCCAGCCTGCCTTCAAACTCAGTCTTTCCCTGCCTCTAGTTCTCCAGTGCTGGTGGCAGGCATGTGCTGCCAAACCCTTCCCACAGTCAGGTTGCTTAACAATGCGGGTACCTTCCGAGAAATCTGTAACTAGGTGATCTGCTAATGTAAATGTCATGGCATGCACATGATATACGTAATGTAGCTGGTGCATATGCCTACTGCCTCAGCTGTTTGGAGTGGGAGGTTAAAACCTCAGCCTACATCATGTGAACTGTGGACCAAAGCCATTGCCATCACTGCTTGTGATTGATGTTATCCAGTAAAGAACATTAGTGCACAGGATGTGCAAGAGCTGCGGCCTAAGAGCACCATCTTACTCACCACCAGCATGGGTGCTGAGCTGGACATTCCTGAAGCCTTGTCAGGAGACACAGGAGAGCATAGCACTGCATCTGACCCTTAACCCCTGGCTTCAGACCAGAGCCCGCGAGTAAGCTGCAGTAGGTCTTCCAGAGTCTTTCACTTGCGAGTGATATTGTCTTTAAGAGCTTGTCTGTTTTGTCTTCTTGTTGGACTAATTTCGATTTTTACCAAGAGCACTGTTTGTTTTCCAGGCCCACTATGCAGTCCAGGCCAGAAGATCTCGGAGTGTCACCAGGAAAAGAAAACGAGAAGAGTCTGTTCCTCCCTCTTCCATAGCCCGCAGTCGCAGTCGGAGTTGCTCTAAAACGCCACGTGATGTTTCTGGTCTTCGGGATGTCAAGGTTTGTTTCGTTATTCTGGGACAAAAGAAAATAAGAACCTTCAGGGGTGTTTATAGAACCTCCAGCAAGCACCAGCCATTACTTGAGGAGGGTTGTGATTAAGAGATTAGCTGTTCGTCCTATCTTCTACTTTGTAGCATCCTTTGAGAGGAACTTGGACCAGAAGCAGTTGGATCCCCTGGATAGGTGTTCTGGCAAACCATTCTGAACCCCTTGACATGGCAGATAGACAGACATGGCCTCATAAAGTATGGATAGTCTAGGCTTAGGTCCCAACTGTTTGCAAAATACTAGGAAGAGGCCCCATTTCCAGTGAGGAAGTAGGCTGGGAAAACTTGGTTCATTTTCCTCATTAGGGGAATTGTTATCTCTTCAAGGTGGTAGCTTGTCACTATGGTATAATTTGTAATGTCTTTTTCAAAGGTGCAATAGTTGCTTAAAATCTCACTGAAATTTCTTTTTGAGAAAAAAACTTTTTTTTTAGTATTTTGAAAATTAAAATATAAGAGAAAACCTATTTAAACTAGCAGGTTCTCTAATAGAAGGCTGAAGTTTTCATTTCAGATGTCATTTCTATCTGGAAGTCTAGGAAGTGAGTGTTGAGTTGAGGTAGTGTTTTACTATGACTCCTAGGCGGCCTGAGAGTCCAGACTGCTCCATGTTCACCCGGGAGTAAGATTACACTATTGGTCTATGGGTTTCAATACTGGCATTGACATGAGTCAGAAGGTTCAGACCATGGAAGTCTGAACAGATGCTCTTGTAGTCTACTAACGGAAGAAAGGTCCAAGGCTTCCTCGCGTAGTCACTGAGCTCAGATACTCTTATAGTCTATAACTGTAGAAAGGTCCAAGGCTTCCTCGAGTAGTCACTGAGCTCAGATGCTCTTGTAGTGTATGACTGTAGAAAGGTTCAAGGCTTCCTCATGTAGTCACTGAGCTCAGATGCTCTTATAGTGTATAACTGTAGAAAGGTTCAAGGCTTCCTCACGTAGTCATTGAGCTCCTGCAGATAGTGTGGTGGTCTGAGAACATGGTGACTGAGACAACTGGGTCTTGATGGTTCCTTCTGGCTTTGGTAAAATGGTTCCCAGGTAATTACAATGCAGGACAGAAATGTGGTTTTCATTGTTGTGTGTTCTCCTGTGTAGATGGTGAAGAAAGCCAAGACCATGATGAAGAAAGCCCAGAAGAAGATGAATCGCTTGGGGAAGAAGGGGGAAGCAGATAGGCATGTGTTTGATATGAAGCCCAAGCACCTACTCTCTGGGAAGAGGAAAGCTGGTAAAAAGGACAGGAGATAATGTCCTCTTCGGTCGGAGTAGTTTAACTAGACCCGTGATTATTTCTGAGTGTGTGATGGTGTGTTTTATAGAATTTGGGATCAACATCTGTTAACCAAAGAAACGATGGAAATGACTTTTAAATGCTTGTTGCTGTGCTGAAAACTGGTAAAGCCGAGTAAGCGTGTGGTGCCGTGGCCCTGCGCAGTCAGATGTTACCTGCAGAGCGCTCTGTACTAGATGACGCGCTTCTTTCACAGCCAAGGGACTCATTTTGCAGAAAAGATGTATTGGTGTAAGGAGGCTGCTTTGGTGGGGGAAAACTTTTGTAGTAGATCTTTTGACACCCAAAATACCTATTTTTGTTAAGAAAGTATTCCTGCTGGGAGGTCTTACATGTAGCGTGTATCAGAACTTAAACTACAATCTTAAATTATTTTCTGCATCTGTAGTACAATGTATCATTGTAACTTCAAACATTTTATCCAAAGTAAACATCCAGCAAAAACATAGTTTTGATTATTTACATTTAGTTTGCTTTAATTGCAAGTCTCTTGATAGCCAAAAGGAACGGGCAGGGAATAGGACTTTGCTTAGAGCAAAAGTAGTTTTTTAAAGGGAATAAGTGCCTGGATATGTCTTCTTTCACTAACAACTGCTGGATTAAGATTGGTGTCCTAGAAAGTAAAGAAACATTGATGAGAGGGATCCCAGTGTGGGTGGAACTGCAGCCCTGTCCACAGATCAGAAGACAGCCTTCACACTGTCAGCGCTTCCTGTCAGTGTGACCGCTTCTGACCTGTATCGGAAACCAGTGATGTATACATGTATTATATTCTCTATCCTAAATCATATGGACTCTTTGAGACTTTTTTAAAAAATAGTTTTATTTGTCTTGGATATGTCATGTATTTGCATTTCAAATGTTATCCCCTTTCTCCCCTCTTCCATCCCCCTCCCCAGCTTCTATGAGGGTGCTCCCACTCCCACCCACCCACTCCAACCTCAACACCCAAGACTTCTTATATTGGCTTTAGTTGTCTGATGACATTTGATGTCTTGATCTATTTTTTTATGTCTAGATGATTAAAGTCTATAATCATTAGTATGACTAGTAACTTGATTAAATCATAGAATTATTCATCTAACAGTAGAAGATCTAGACAAAGCTTTTTTTTTCCTTAATAGAACTTGTATTTACTTAAATTTCAGAGGCGTTAGTGAGAAAGGGTAGAGAGTGCTGTTCAAAACAAAACAATTAAGCAAATACAGGAGCAGAATGTTCGAGGTCTTGAGCTTCACTGTGTTAGGAATCTGTCCTCATTGCTGTTAGAAAGAATTGGCTGTGAATGCTGGTGTTTGGTAGGTAGGCACTGGGCTACCTCTCTGCCTACCATGCCCTTTAGCAGTGCTGGTTACTTATAGAAGAAGCTGGAATGTGGTGGGGATTCAGCCGCTCCTCCTCTAGAGAGAGACACTAAATAGTCTTTAAATGTTAGAGGACTCGTTCTGATTGTAAGCATATACTACAAAGACTACAAAGACTAAAGACAGCACTGCAGTACTGTCATAAAGACAGCCATGCAGATGGTTGGAACAGAGTAGAGTAATAGCAGAAATCATTATCCTAAACAATGGACCAGAACAAACAGTGGGCAAAGGACTGTTTCTCCAGCAGCCACTGTGGGAAATGTATGGTTAAAGTCAGGCTCTACCTTACACCACATTAGAACATACATGTTTAAAAGCCTAAGGAGGAGAAGGACCTGCAGAACTCCAAAGCTTTAAAGAAAAGGGTAAAACCATCAGAACAATTGACAGTTTCTTGGCTATGGCACCAGAGTAAAGGAAAGGTGAAAGTACATAAGCAGGACGCCCTCGGGATTCTTGGTATCGGAGGAGACAGCCTGCGGGATGGGAGAGGAGATCTGCAAGTGGCAGGAGTATGAGTAATCCATGGTTTATAAAGCTCAACAGAGACCAACTCAATATTGCAAGGGTCTTGAATATGTATTTCTCCAACCGAGATAGTCAGATGTCCAGATAGCCACAGGCAGACATCTTCAGGGATGCTTTCACCTAAACATTGGGGAAATACGAATGAGCGCGAAACCACTGCTGCACACCCACCAAGCTGACCAGGTCAAACAACAGCCAAGAAGGGGGTAAGCATGGGAAACCCAGGTAGTTCTTCCCTTGTAGTACGTCCCTCAGGTGCTTGGTAGAGTGCTTTGCTAACATGAAACATTCCTGGATAGACAGTCAACACACAGGTGGAAACCTTACCATGCCTTGCTCCTTATCCTGCTTGCTGCTAAGGTGATCCCTCCTTGTTTGAGAAAAATAACTGACTGTATTTTCAAAAGCTATCTCACTCATTTTTAATTTTTTTCTAAAGATATCAGTCATCTTGTTTGTAACAATGATAGTTTAATTTTATGTTTATTCTATTCCTGGGGTTCAATACATAAAACGAAAAATGTTTATAAGCAGAAAATGTTCACTGGATCAAAGTTTTCCCTAGATCTGTCTGTGATAATATCAATAATACAGTGATCTGAAGTTAGGGTCTATTTCCAACAAGGTAAAAGTTACTGTTCACAGTGGGGAGGGCGTGATGCCTATTCTTGGTTGTCAACCTGACTATGGGGATTAACTAAAACCCCAAAATGGCGAGCACAACTGTGAGGGATTTTTGCTTAATTTGAAGCTTAGATTCTTCCTGGGCATTCCAGCAGGGAAAATCTACTGAGTCTAAATGTTGCAGCACGACAGGAGAGATGGCAGAAAAGACATCCTGGGGTTTCGGTGTTAGAATTTGTTCCCTCCAAGTCAGCCTGTTGAACTCTGAATTCATTATAGGAATGATGACCCCTACCTACTCAAGGAAGAATTAGGCAACATCCACTGGATGTTTTTAATTTTCAAGACAGTTGCCCAAGCTTGGTGTAGTGGCAAATGCCTTTAATCCAGCACCTGGGAGGCAGAAGTAGAGGGATCTCTGAGTGGAATGCTAGCCTGGTCTACAGTGAGTTCCAAGACAGCCAGAGCTTATAGTGAGACCCTGTCTTTGAAAAAAAGAAAAGAAACATACCCAGTACTATGGGGAACAGGGAGTTTTTTGATGACTGAATCTTCTAGCACAATTCTCATAGTAAAGATTATGTGTTTCCATCATTATTGGTAAGTATATTCACAATAACATTTGACCAGGCAAATTTATTCGTTGATCTATACTGACGAACATTAAGCTGCTTGCTTTTTGGCCGTTATTTAACATGTAGAAGACAGGCTTAATGTTCTGTACTGGGGGTCAGCAGTGGCCTAGGTAAAAATTCAACAGGAAGTACTTGATTAAGCTCATCAGCTCCACAAAGAGTCCTTGTGAAATCTGTGAACCCGGTGAAAACCAACAAAGCTCTTATGTAATCCTCACGCACCACATGCTGCCTACAGAGAGAGCCCTGATCAGGTGAGGCTATGTAACACAAGGGACGGTGGTGACACCACGGGGAGGTTTTAGGAGAAAAGAGATATTTTTCCATAGATGATACAGAAATATTCTGAGCTGGAGAGAAAGAGGAAGCAATTAAATGAAATGAAGAGCTTGAATTTTATTTAGTGCAAGCAATTAAAGGAAATTAGAACTCAAGGTTCTGTCATACATGCCAGTTTTACCCATGGGTTATTAAAGAACTTTGTTTTTGAGACATTTTATAATTTTATGCACACGAGGTCTTTGCCTTGATCTGTATGTATACCACATAGTTCATTCCAGGTACCCACAGAGGTCATAAGAGTGAACAGGAGCAAGTACTCTTAGCTGCTGTCATTTCCCACACCCAATCCCTGCTTCAACCATTACTTTTCTACACCCCTCAAAGTCCATATATCTTGTCAGGCTCCACAAATGGGGACACATCCTCTAAATAAGGCCACCAAGGCAACAGGAAGTCTTCTACCATGCTTCTGAACCATGGGGTGATCTTCTCTGCCCCACGGGCCTCCCTGTCCAGTAGCTCCTGCACATCCTCCTGGCTCATATAGCTGTAGCTTCTCACTTCCCTGGGATCTGGGTTCAGCGTAAGGTCCTTCCTCACCAACAGAAGATAGCCAATCTCATGGTCTCCCCAGACGGCATCTGACTGACACTTTTGGTATTTTCGGGTCATGAAGGTTATGTCCTTTATGGAAATCTGTTAAAGTTGTTATAGTATTAATAACAGAGAAAAGATAGAAAACAGCTCATTTCTTTCCTCATTCCTTTCCAGAATGCCACACAAGCACTGAAGCTTCAAGTAGATGGTAGGCAAATCACAATGAAGAGAGCACCGACCTTGGGTTTCATTTCCTGGTCACTATGGCTTCCTTGTTCACTTACAGTAAAGACCATGTATACAGGACATAAGGCTAAACACAGTTATGTAGTGTAGGACATACAGTTACGGGAAAGATTTCTTTTAGAAAATGCAAATAAAAGCACTGGAGGGCTGGTGATGGTAGTACACGCCTTTAATCCCAGTACTAAGGCAAGGCAAGCAGATCATTGCGAGATCCAGGTTAGCCTAGTCTACAAAGCAAGAACCAGGACAGCCAGGCTTACTTACACACGCACACACACACACACACACACACACACACACACACACACACACACACACAAACACACACACACACAAACACACACACATACACCCTGTAAAAAAAGTTGGGCACTGCATAGGAATGCTGTTTCCTATGGGAGACAGAAGCCATGTTAGCCCAGCAGCCACTCCCTAAGTGACCATTTTGATGGATGAAACTTGACAACACTGGCATGTGACATTCTATGTATCAAACAGATCCCTGAGCACATGAAAAAGTTCATTGAGCCCCATGCTGAGTAAGTTTGTACCTGGTCCTGGGGGATGCCCAGTTCAGCCTGCAGACGTCTCAGGGCTGCCCTCCTCACTCCCACGGCATCCTCCTCTTCCAGCTCCTCAGGCACATATAAAGGGTGACTAGAACAGGAATCTGTAAAATGGCCTGGGGCAGCATACAGCATGCTGCTTTAGAGAGAACATTATTGAATAGGAGCAATTTCCTTCCTGGTCATAGTGTAGAGAGTGGGTTCACCTTGGACTTTTATCAGTATCAGCTCTTCTATATGCAAATAGTAGATTATAAAATCTCACAAGTTGATTCGAGTTGCAAAATGCTTATAATTTAATGTCCTTGTATCGAGTGGGAGTGGGACTGTCTTTCTGTCTCTCTGTCTCTCTGTCTCTCTTTCTCTCTCTCTGTCTCTCTTTCTCTCTCTCTGTCTCTCTCTCTCTCTCTCTCTCTCACACACACACACACACACACACACACACACACACACACACACACACGGGGTTGGGAGGGAAGAATGCTCAGATGTGTTCTCTCACTAGTCATTCCTGTGAGGTTCCCAAACCCTAAGTTAGACTCCAGTGCTCCCTGGGGTTGAGCTGGGTGGCTCACCAGGAAAAGTGTACTTGGCATCTGCTCTCTGCTGAATCAAGAGCTGGTTTTGTGTGTTGAAGAGGACCACACTGAAGCCTCGGTGTAGCAGGCCTGCAAAGGGAGCATGTGCAAGTTAGGGTCATGCAGGAGTCAGCATGGAGTCTGCATATCCATCTCTTTCTCAGTCTCATGCAACTCAGGATGATGGCACCAGGAGTGGCTGGTGATTCTTGCTGGGATAGAACCTATGCCAGTCGATTGCATTTGGTGACTCACACAGTAAGTCTGCAAGTGAGTACTGCAGTTTTCCTCCACTTGTAAACAAAACCTAGAGAGCCAAGAAGTAAAGTAAGCCTTGCAAGGTAGGCTGAGCCCCACTGTGTGAATCTAAAGCTATAACTTGAAAGTGTCCTAGCTGCTTTGGCCACACTGTGCAGGCATATGGATGGCCCAGTGGCACAGAGTCACTGCTTATGCCTGGAAGTTGGGACACATGAGGCACCTAGAGGGCTCACAGTGGGGTGTCTCCCACCACCCCCTTTTCCTGGAGACACATATAGACCTGACAGGCCTGCCTATGGAGAAGAGGCTGGCCTTGAACTCACAGAGATAACTTGTCTCTGCTTCTCTACTGGGACTAAAGATGTACAGCACCACCCCCAGCTTGTCTACAATTTCTGACTTTCCCAATCCCTTCGAGGCAGCAGTCACAGTCTGCATCACCCAGTGCACTGATGGAAGTGTTAGCCTTATCAAGTTAGCAGCAGCCGCAGCAGCACCCGCTGGACAGCTGCCTCCTGACCCTGCATGGCTCAGAGTGGCCCATGGCAGCAGGCCTGCACATGGCACCCTCCTTTCCACTCACCCTTGTTGATGTTTTCCATCAGGTGGCAGTTCCTCTTGGTGTCGGCCCCAATGATCTGGTCCTGCTTGTCAATGACAATGAGGATCTCCTCCAGGCGTTTTATCTGGAGTTCATTCAGGTGGGTTTTGCTTGCCTGGAACATACCTGTGAACACCAACGGCCTCTTGTGTAAACAGAAAGCATAAGGGGAGAGAGGTGTGTGAGCCCCTCCAATGTCAGTGCAGGAAGCATGCGCAGATATGGAAGTGTAACGGGAAGGATGAGGCTTTAATGATCAGACAGTGAGCTACACGGGCAACTGAGAGTTCTCACGGTCTGAATTTTATTTCTCCATGATGATTAAATCGCTGTGTAGAGAGAGCAGTGTCCCCAAATGAAGCTAACTGTGGGCAATGGACACTCCTGGACGAATGCCACCAAAGAACGTCTCTACTGTTAGCCATCATTGTCGCTCTCTGTGTCTTCCTTTAATTTGTGATTATTTTTATCTTTATTAACTTTAGTGTTTTTTATTTACATTTTGATTATTATTTCCCTTCCCGGTTTCTGGGTCAACATCCTCCTATCCCCTCCCCCTCCCCTTCTATCTGGGCTTCCCCTCCCCATCCTCCCCCCATTACCAACCTCCCCCCAACAATCACATTCACTGGGGGTTCAGTCTTAGCAGGACCCAGGGCTTCCCCTTCCACTGGTGCTCTTACTAGGATATTTAATGCTACTTATGAGGTCAGAGTCCAGGGTCAGTCCATGTATAGTCTTTGGGTAGTGGCTTAGTCCCTGAAAGCTCTGGTTGCTTGGCATTGTTGTACATATGGGGTCTTGAGCCCCTTCAAGCTCTTCCAGTTCTTTCTCTGATTCCTTCAACGGGGGTCCTGTTCTCAGTTCAGTGGTTTGCTGCTGGCATTCGCCTCTGTATTTGCTGTATTCTGGCTGTGTCTCTCAGGAGAGGTGTACATCCGGTTCCTGTCGGCCTGCACTTCTTTGTTTCATCCATCTTGTCTAATTGGATGGCTGTATATGTATGGGCCACATGTGGGGCAGGCTCTGAATGGGTGTTCCTTCTGTGTCTGTTTTAATCTTTGCCTCTCTATTCCCTGCCAAGGGTATTCTTGTTCCCCTTGTTCCCCTTTTAAACAAGGAGTGAAGCATTCACATTTTGATCATCCGTCTTGAGTTCATGTGTTCTATGCATCTCAGGTAATTCAAGCATTTGGGTTAATAGCCACTTATCAATGAGTGCATACCATGTGTGTTTTTCTGTAATTGAGTTACCTCACTCAGGATGATATTTTCCAGTTCCGACCATTTGCCTATGAATTTCATAAAGTCATTGTTTTTGATAGCTGAGTAATATTCCATTGTGTAGATGTACCACATTTTCTGTATCCATTCCTCTGTTGAAGGGCATCTGGGTCCTTTCCAGCTTCTGGCTATTATAAATAAGGCTGTGATGAACATAGTGGAGCACGTGTCTTTTTTATATGTTGGGGCATCTTTTGGGTATATGCCCAAGAGAGGTATAGCTGGATCCTCAGGCAGTTGAATGTCCAATTTTCTGAGGAACCTCCAGACTGATTTCCAGAATGGTTGTACCAGTCTGCAATCCCACCAACAATGGAGGAGTGTTCCTCTTTCTCTGCATCCTCGCCAGCATTTGCTGTCACCTGAGTTTTTGATCTTAGCCATTCTCACTGGTGTGAGGTGAAATCTCAGGGTTGTTTTGATTTGCATTTCCCTTATGACTAAAGATGTTGAACATTTCTTTAGGTGTTTCTCAGTCATTCGGCTTTCCTCAGCTGTGAATTCTTTGTTTACCTCTGAACCCCATTTTTTAATAGGGTTTTTGTCTCCCTGCAGTCTAACTTTTTGAGTTCTTTGTATATTTTGGATATAAGCCCTCTATCTGTTGTAGGATTGGTGAAGATCTTTCCCCAATCTGTTGGTTGCCGTTTTGTCCTAACAACAGTGTCCTTTGCCTTACAGAAGCTTTGCAGTTTTATGAGGTCCCATTTGTCGATTCTTGATCTTAGAGCATAGGCAATTGGTGTTTTGTTCAGGAAATTTTCTCCAGTGCCCATGTATTCGACATGCTTCCCCCCTTTATTCTATTAGTTTGAGTATATCTGGTTTGATGTGGAGGTCCTTGATCCACTTGGACTTAAGCTTTGTACGGGGTGATAAGCATGGATCGATCTGCATTCTTCTACATGTTGACCTCCAGTTGAACCAGCACCATTTGCTGAAAATGCTATCTTTTTTCCATTAGATGGTTTTGGCTCCTTTGTGAAAAAGCAAGTGCCCATAGGTGTGTGGGTTCATTTCTGGGTCTTCAATTCTGTTCCATTGGTCTATCTGTCTGTCTCTGTACCAATACCATGCAGTTTTTATCACTATTGCTCTGTAATACTGCTTGAGTTCAGGGATAGTGATTCCCCTGGAAGTCCTTTTATTGTTGAGGATAGTTTTAGCTATCCTGGGCTTTTTTGTTATTCCAGATGATTTTGCAAATTTTTCTGTCTAACTCTTTGAAGAATTCAATTGGTATTTTGATGGGGATTGCATTGAATCTGTAGATCGCTTTTGGTAAAATGGCCATTTTTACTATGTCAATCCTGCCAATCCATTAGCATGGGAGTTCTTTACATCTTCTGAGGTCTTCTTCAATTTCTTTCTTCAGGTGCTTGAAGTTCTTATCATACAGATCTTTTACTTGCTTGGTTAAAGTCACACCGAGGTATTTTATATTATTTGGGACTATAATGAAGGGTGTCGTTTCCCTAATTTCTTTTTCGGCTTGTTTCTCTTTTGTGTAGAGGAAGGCTACTGATTTATTTGAGTTAATTTTATACCCAGTCACTTTGCTGAAGGTGTTTATTCAGGTTTAGTAGTTCTCTGGTGGACCTTTTGGGATCGCTTAAACATAGTATCATATCATCTGCAAATAGTGGTATATTTTTTTAATATTTATTTATTTATTATGTATACATCATACAGCTTTCTGCCTGCATGTATGCCACTACAGGCCAGAAGAGGGCACCAGACCTGATTATAGGTGGTTCTGAGCCACCATGTGGTTCCTGGGAATTAAACTCAGGACCTCTGGAAGAGCAGACAGTGCTCTTAACCTCTGAGCTATCTCTCCCGCCCCAAATAGTGATAGTTTCTCTTCTTCTTTTCCAATCTGTATCCCCTTGATCTCCTGTTGTTGTCTGATTTCTCTGGCTAGAACTTCAAGAACTATATTGTATAAGTAGGGAGAGAGTGGGCAGCCTTGTCTAATCCCTGATTTTAGTGGGATTGCTTCAAGTTTCTCTCCATTTAGTTTAATGTTAGCTACTGGTTTGCTGTATGTGGCTTTTACTATGTTTAGGTATGGGCCTTGAATTCCTATTCTTTCCAGGACTTGTATCATGAAGGGGTGTTGAATTTTGTCAAATGCTTTCTCAGCATCTAATGAAATGATCATGTGGTTCTGTTCTTTCAGTTTGTTTATATAATGGATCACGTTGATGGTTTTCCGTATATTAAACCATCCCTGCATGCCTGGGATGAAGCCTAGTTGATCATGGTGAATGATTGTTTTGATGTGCTCTTGGATTCGGTTTGCCAGAATTTTGTTGAGTATTTTTGCGTCGATATTCATAAGGGAAATTGGTCTGAAGTTCTCTTTTTTTGTTGGGTGTTTGTGTAGTTTAGGTATAAGAGTAATTGTGGCTTCATAGAAGGTATTTGGTAGTGCTCCATCTGTTTCAATTTTGTGGAATAGTTTGGATAATATTGGTATGAGGTCTTCTATGAAGGTCTGATAGAATTCTGCACTAAACCCGTCTGGACCTGGGCTCTTTTTGGTTGGGAGAACTTTAATGACTGCTTCTACTTTTTTTTAGGAGTTATGGGTTGTTTAAATGTTTTATCTGTTCCTGATTTAACTTTGGTACCTGGTATCTGTCTAGGAAATTGTCCATTTCCTCCAGATTTTCAAGTTTTGTTGAATATAGGCTTTTGTAGTAGGTTCTGATGATTCTTTGAATATCCTCTGATTCTGTAGTTATGTCTCCCGTTTCATTTCTGATTTTGTTAATTTGTACACACTCTCTGTGTCCTCTCGTTTGTCTGCCTAAGGGCTTATCTATCTTTTTGACTTTCTCAAAGAACCAACTTTTGGTTCTGTTGATTCTTTCTATGATCCTTTTTGTTTCTACTTGGTTGATTTCAGCTCTGAGTTTGATTATTTCCTGTCTTCTACTCCTTCTGGGTGTATTTGCTTCTTTTTGTTCTAGAGCTTTTAGGTGTGCTGTCAAGCTGCTGATATATGCTTTCTCCTGTTTCTCTCTGCAGGCACTCAGAGCTATGAGTTTTCCTCTTAGCACAGCTTTCATTGTGTCCCATAAGTTTGGGTATGTTGTACCTTCATTTTTATTAAATTCTAAGAAGTCTTTAATTTCTTTCTTTATTTCTTCCTTGACCAGGTTATTATTGAGTAGAGCATTGTTAAACTTCCATGTATATGTGGGTGTTCTTCCCTTATTGTTATTGAAGAGCAGCTTTAGCCTGTGGTGGTCTGATAGGACGCATGGGATTATTTCTAACTTTCTGCATCTTTTGAGGCCTGTCTCATGACCAATTATTTGGTCAATTTTGGAGAAAGTACCATGAGGTAGTGAGAAGAAGGTATATCCTTTTGTTTTAGGATAAAATGTTCTATAAATATCTGTTAAGTCCATTTGTTTCGTGATTTCTCTTAGTCTGTCTATGTCTCTGTTTAATTTCTGTCTCCATGATCTGTCCATTGATAAGAGTGGGGTATTGAAATCTCCTACTATCATTGTGTGAGGTGAAATGTGTGCTTTGAGCTTTAGTAATGTTTCTTTTATGTATGTAGGTGCCCTTGTATTTGGAGCATAGATATTCAGGATTGAGAGTTCATCTTGGTGGACTTTTCCTTTGATGAATATGAAGTGACCTTCCTTATCTTTTTTGATGACTTTTAGTTGAAAATTGATTTTATTCGATATTGGAATGGCTACTCCAGCTTCCTTCTTCAGACCATTTGCTTGGAAAGTTGTTTTCCAGCCTTTCACTCTGAGGTAGTGTCTGTCTTTGTCTCTGAGGTGTGTTTCCTGTAGGCAGCAGAACGCAGGGTCCTCATTGTGTATCCAGTTTGTTAATCTATGTCTTTTTATTGGGGAGTTGAGGCCATTGATGTTGAGAGATATTAAGGAATAGTGATTATTGCTTCATGGTATATTCATATTTGGATGTGAGATTATGCTTGTGTGCTTTTCTTCACTTTGTTTTGTTCCCAAGACGATTAGTTTCTTGCTTTTTCTAGGGTGTAGCTTGCCTCCTTATGTTGGGCTTTACCATTTATTATCCTTTGTAGCGCTGGATTTGTAGAAAGATATTGTGTAAATTTGTTTTCATCATGGAATATCTTGATTTCTCCATCTATGTTAATTGAGAGTTTTGCAGGATACAGTAACCTGGGCTGGCATTTGTGTTCTCTTAGGGTCTGTATGACATCTGTCCAGGATCTTCTGGCCTTCATAGTTTCTGGCGAAAAGTCTGGTGTGATTCTGATAGGTCTGCCTTTATATGTTACTTGACCTTTTTCCCTTACTGCTTTTAATATTCTTTCTTTATTTTGTGCGTTTGGTGTTTTGACTATTATGTGATGGGAGGAGTTTCTTTTCTGGTCCAATCGATTTGGAGTTCTGTAGGCTTCTTGTATGTCTATGGGTATCTCTTTCTTTAGGTTAGGGAAGTTTTCTTCTATGATTTTGTTGAAGATATTTACTGGTCCTTTGAGCTGGGAGTCTTCACTCTCTTCTATACCTATTATCCTTAGGTTTGATCTTCTCTTTGAGTCCTGGATTTCCTGTATGTTTTGGGCCAGTAGCTTTTTCCGTTTTACATTATCTTTTACAGTTGTGTCAATGATTTTTATGGAATCTTCTGCTCCTGAGATTCTCTCTTCTATCTCTTGTGCTCTGTTGGTGGTGCTTGTATCTATGGCTCCTTGTCTCTTCCTTTGGTTTTCTATATCCAAGGTTGTTTCCCTGTGTCCTTTCTTTATTGCTTCTATTTCCATTTTTAATTCCTTCTCCTGTTTGATTATGTTTTCCTGGAATTCTTTCAGGGATATTTGTGATTCCTCTCTGTAGGCTTCTACTTGCTTATTTATGTTTTCCTGTGTTTCACTAAGGGAGTTCTTCATGTCTTTCTCGAAGTCCTCCAGCATCCTGATCAAATATGATTTTGAAACTAGATCTTGCTTTTCTGGTGTGTTTGGATATTCAATATTTGCTTTGGTGGGAGAATTGGGCTCCGATGATGCCATGTAGTCTTGGTTTCTGTTGCTTGGGTTCCTGCGCTTGCGTCTCGCCATCAGGTTTTCTCTGGTGTTACCTTGTTCTGCTATTTCTGACAGTGGCTAGACCGTCCTATAGGCCTGTGTGTCAGGAGTGCTGTAGACCTGTTTTCCTGTTTTTTTTTCAGGCAGTTATGGGAACAAAGTGTTCTGCTTTTGTGCGTGCAGTCTTTGCTGTCTACTGGTCTTCAGCTGTTCCTGTGGGCCTGTGTCCTGAGTCCATGAGGCAGGTTGCTTGGAGCAGAAAAGTTGGTCTTACCTGTGGTCCCGCAGCTCAAGTTGCTTGTGGCGGGCTTCTTTTGAGCTCTCAGCGAGGGCAGCAACGAGGAGTGTCTGCGCCACCTTTTCCTGGATCCCCAGTGCACCGGGGTCCCAGATGTCGTTAGGTGTTTTCCTCTGGAGTCAGAAATGTGGGCAGAGTGTAGTCTCTTCTGGCTTCCCAGGCGTGTCTGCCCCTCTGAAGGTTTAGCTCTCCCTCCCAGGGGAGTTGGTGCAGAGAATTGTTGACTGATTCCCTTCAGGTCTGAGAGGTGTCTGGACTGCAGGGGGTCTGCCATAAGAGTGCCCCTATCTTCTGGTTCCCAGAGGCCATATACAGTTTCCTCTTGGGCCAGGGATGTGGGCAGGGGTGGGCAGTATTGGTGGTCTCTCCTGCTCTGCAGTCTCAGGAGTGCCCACCTGTAAGGGCGGCGAGCTCTCTCTCCCAAGGGGTTTGGGAGCAGTCGGGCAATAATATCTTACCAAGTGTTGTGTATTCTTTCATGTGCAGATTTAAGTGTAAGTGAATGTGGGGCAGCTGGTCTGGGCTGCCACTGAATTGGAACGTGTGCTTCTGGCAAGATATCCAGCAGATATCTTGGGGTACTGCAGTGCTAGATTGTGTTGGAAGGTGCCGGATCCTCCTGGGCCCCGTCAGTGTTTGCATGACTATGTTTTTATTTGATACTTGCCTGTTCACAAAAGAAGTCCTGCAATATGTAGAATTGGAGAAATCAAAAGACCAGGATTGGGAATAGAGTTCAGTGGTAGGGAACTTGTTTAATGTGAGAGAGGACCTGAGTCCCAATGTGCACTATTACAGAATAGATAAATAAATGTCCCAACAAGCCCCAGTGCAACCCACTCCCAATACAGGGTGATCATGCTAAGGAAGCCAGGAGACGAGTGCCTGGGTCAGAGAGATACATACCGCACTGACAGCACAACTCTGACATACCAACCGTTAGGCACAGACAGACCTAGGCTCTCACCTTCTCTGAAGTTGGGTCTTGTGCGGCCTCTGAAACCCATAGTGAGTGGAGGCAGGCGGCCTCAGCTGCAACTTCCTTTATATGTGGTAACACAGTAGTATTCTGTTGGAAGACCTTTTCAGATTTGGCTCTGTGACAAAACGGTCTCTGTCCTTATCCCTTCCCACTGGAGACTGACAGAGGGTGTGCCTACTTCAGTGCATCAGCATAGACGAATAAAAATGACAGGTTTTGCAACTTTTTTCCTGGAAACCATGCGTTAAGTATTCCACTGTAGTTTATCTGAGATCTCAGAGGCCCAAGTCACTGTAAAATTATTTACGAGTCTTGATTGCACTTAACCCCAAAAGCACATAAAATAATACAAAAAGGCCGAGGCGGCAGTTTGAATTAGGTAGTTGTACATGTCTAGAACACGGAAGTCCATAGCGATGTCAGAATGCTTTTCATCTCCAATACAGTAGTCAGGTCAGAGCAGAGCAAAATAAACTAAATTTAAATAGAAAAAGCAGGAGCGGGGGCTGGAGAGACGGCTCAGTGGTTAAGAGCACAGTCTGCTCTTCTGAAGGACCCAGGTTCTATTCCCAGCACCCATAAGGCAGCTCACAACTGTCTATAACTCCAGTTCCAGGGGATCTGACAACTTCACACCAATGCACACAAAATTAAATAAATGAAGGCCCCAAATCTGAAGCATCAGTGCCTGGAGTAGAGACTATGTATGGAGGCCACCTACCCAGCCGCATCCCGTCACACTCTCGCAAGGTACATGCATGCTAACGTCCCTCTCCCTGGCAGGCCATGCACATTCACTCAGGCGTCTACTTCTGTCCATGTAGACTTCTCAGACTGACACTTGAGAAGATGCAGTGGAGTCTTAAGGAAAGTCTTAACATCCCTCCCTGTAGGTCTGAACTATGCTGATCTCCTGCCCCTGCCCATCTTCTTTCTCTCCTCCACCCGCTGGATTCAGTTTTTATGCCAACGACTGGGATGTAGCAGATGACTGAAGTTTCACCAAGTAGGTGTTTGAGCGCCATTCCATGGTGTAAGTGGTCTGTCTTCTTTCTCTGGAAAACACATGGATCTACTGTTTCAGAGTGAAAGAAGGGAAATTGCAGTTAACACTGGGACGAGCCTGTCTACAGAAAGAGCCACACTGTGTTAAAGATTCTTCAAGGCTTGACTTCTTTTTGCATTGCAGAAAAAATATTCAGTCCTTTCTAAGTTTTATTCATATAATGTCTTTTTAATCTCAGCTGAAATTCAAAAAATTCAAACATATACACAATATGTTGAATAAATCAAATCTTTACTTTTATATATAAGTTACATATATGTATACATACATATATTAATTTTAAAAGTCACATTATTGTAATGAACACACAAATAAAAACCAACATTTTTCCATTCCCGACACCATGCATCTCAATGAACTCATGTAAAGTTAGTCTAGACGTACAGATTAGATTGCTACTTAGCCAAATTATTGATTAAATAAAATACTTAGGCTGTGGTCACTTACATGGAGCCTCTGCACTGGCCCAAAGGAGTAAAGCTACTTACCCTGAAGGTCACACCAAGACTATTCACATTTTGTATGTGTTTTATTTTATTTTGTGTGTGTTTGTGTGTGTGTGTGTGTGTGTGTGTGTATTGGCCTGCACACACACACCATGTGCGTGCAGGAACAGGTAGATATCAGAAGATTCATCAGATCCCCTGGAGCTGGTGTTGCAAATGGTTTTGAGCTATCATGTAGGTGCATGTTGGGAACTGAACTGAGATCCTCTGGAAGAGCAGTGAGCACTCAAGTGTCGAACCATCTCCCCCTGCCACTAAAATGATCACATGTAAATATTAAAGTTGACAGTGGCTCCTAGCTCTGTTTGACTCTATTAACAATAAATACATATTGAGTGTATGTATGTACGTATGTATGTATGTATGCATGTATGTATGTAAAAACAGTGAGGGGTTGTAGACCTTAAATTTAACTAGGGACTCCAGATTGCCTGACAATCATTTTGTTGGTTCTTCACATCCTTGCTTTTATTTTATACACACACAGACACACACACACACACACACACACACACACACACACACACACATACACACACACATACACCCAAACCATCACTATTTTCTGAAGCTGGAACATATTATTTGTAGAAAAAGTCAAAATATTTTGTATGTTGTGCTGTCTAGCATGATGTCAACTTGACAAAGCTACAATCATTGGAGAAGAAGAAACTTCAGTTGCCAAACGCCACCATAGGACCTGTAGGGCATTGTTTAAATTGGTGATTGACAGGGAAAGTGCCCAGTCCATTGTTCATTGGTCCACCGCTGGGCTGGTGGTCCTAGGTTGTATAAGAAAGCACACTGAGCAGGCCATGAGGAGAAGCCAGTAACAGCACCCATCCATGGCTTGTGCATCAGCTTCTGCCTCCGAGTTCCTGTCCTGACTTCCTTCAGTAGTGAACAGTAGTCAGAAGCATAAGAAAAATAAACCTTCTCCTCCCTGAGTTGCTTTGGTTATGGTGTTTCACTGCAGCAATAAAAACCCCAAGTAGGATCTGTGTATTGTTCCACTTCAAGCAGAGCTTGAGCTTGGGTTTAAATGACGTGTCCTGTGTGGTGTGGGTACTTCAGTCATCTTTCCTATTCTAAGCTCAGCCCTGAACCAGCAGGAGTATTTGGAAGCTTGTTTGCAATGCAGAGTCTTAGTTGGAAAGTGAAGAAGGACTGAGCATTCTTGGTGAAAACAACAACAGAACCCTTAGAAGGATTTGGGGCAGGTTTTGTCAGTGTAGACTGAATGGGCAGGTGTGGCTGGGCTGAGAGAATCTGTCTGTCTACTGTCACACATGGCCCTGCTTGGGTCTCATTGTGGAGTTTAGTGGTTCATCAGGTGAGTGGGGGTGTGTGTGTGTGTGTGTGTGTGTGTGTGTGTGTGTGTGTGTGTTATATGTGTGTGCTGTATGCGTGTGCACATTATGTGCAGGTTCACATGTTCAGTTGCATATGGGGATTGTATGTGTACAAGAGACACCACAGGAAGGTGGGTGTCGGCCTCACAAGCACCAGCCAACTCCTGGGAGCAGGATCTCTCACTGTCTCATCCATCAGGCTAGATTGAGGAAGCAGTAAGCCCCAGGGATTTTCCTGTCTTTGCCTTAGTACTGTGATTGATTACAATGAAATGATTACACCGATCATTAATATGGGGAGTGGAATGTGCCGCAGCACTGTTGGGGAGGTCAGAGGAAAATTGCACAGTTGGTTCCTCCCTTCACCTTTACGTGTGTTCTGGGGATTGAAGTGGGCTCGCCAGTCTTGACCCACACGTGCTTTTAGCAGTAAGGCCCTCTCACCTGGTCCTGCACCTCACATCTGTACCCGAGTTCTGAGGATCAAACCCACATCTTTAGACTTGCAGGGAAACATTTTGAGGCCTGCATCACATTCTCTCCTCACAGTAGGATCTATTACTGTCAAAGTGTGAAATGGCTCTGCTCAGATGGGAAATTGAATACACTAGCCACGGTCTTTAATGTGGCAAACCTATAGATGTCATGGGCTCTACACTCATCTTTGAATTATCGTTGGAATCAGTGCTCCCCGACAGTGCGCTGGGAAGTTGTTGGGAGAAACATCACTGTGTGAAATCAACCAAGAAGGGTCGGTGATGACGAGTGCAGATGACTCCTCGACTCTGCTGGGGATGTCATCAGGACAAAAGCACTGAGTCTAAATGTGGCAAGGGACAAGACTAGGAATGACAGAGAAGAGATCCTAATGACAGAAGCCCTCCTCTCCAAGTGACCAGTTCTACCTTGAAATCCTATGAATTCCTTATTCCAACAATCACCCCAGGACTATAGGCCATACAATAATCAGTGAAGGAACAGGTAATTTGTTCTTAGTTTTTATTTATTGACGAGAAAAATGACTGAATGCTATAAGACAGCAAATGGCAAAGGATTTAACAAGCAGTTAACAAAAAAATTTTGTTTTTGTAGTAACAAGAAATTACTTTTCTCATTAGTCAAAAAACAACCCCCCGCAAAAAAAAAAAACTAAAAAAAAATATCCAAAAACCAAGAAAAATCAAAATAGCTAGTTTTTTTCGTCTGATTGTTATTAGTTATTTCAGAAATGTTTCTCCCAAAGTCCATGCATTTAAGGGTTGACCCTGATGCAGGATTGATGATAGATAGTTTAGGTGACTAGAACATTGGGGCTTTCTTATTGCATGCAACAGTGGGCAAATCTATTGAACTCATAGATAATGGGCTCTAAGGAGGTGGGACCTACGTGGGTTATGCCTGTGAAGGATTTACTCTTCTCTGTGCGTCTCTCTCCCTCTTTGTGCTTCCTTGCCAACATGAACTTTGCCCTCTTCTACCTACCTCATAGCTCTAGCTTTTACCTTACTGGTTTCTGTCTTACCTTAGGTCCAAAGCAGTTGAGCCATACAACACATATTGAGACTTTGATACAGTAAACCCAAAGCTATCGTTCCTGCTGTACTAAGTTTGCTTCCCAGCTATTTTATCACAGTTACATTTCGCAGACTAACAAGCCAATGACTCCAGAGTCTGCATTCAGCGTTTCCATGATTTTTATAGATTAAAGATAGTTTGGAATAGACATTCAACATTTTTTATAATATAGGCATAGCATTTTGCCAAAAATATTCATCCCTTCCTCATTTTGAAGAAAATGAAAGTTTTGATTTCTCTTTATATTTGTCCTAAACAGTCCTGTATTTTCTCTTGTAAATCATTACTAGATATCGTACAAGTAGACCTGAAAGCAACTGGAATTCTGGGGTTTGGCTCACCAAATGAGCGCGAGCTTCTGTGAAGTTAATGAACCTGATTAGAAATGCAAATTTCTGCCTCTTTTAACTTTATTCTGTCTGTCTGCCTATCTATCTACCTACCTACCTACCTACCTATCTTTCAATCATCTACTTACCTTTTTATCTTTTTATTTATTTTAGTTTTTGGAGACAGGGTTTTTCTGTGTAGCCCAGGCTGTTCTGGAACTCACTAAGTAGATCTGGCTAGCCTCAAACTCAGAGATCCATCTGCCTCTGCCTCCGGAGTGCTGTGACCAAAGGTGCCCAACCCCCGTCCAGCCACAAACTCCTCTTGTATGTTGTTATAACCATGCAGCACACATCCCACCGGAGGGAATTCTGCAGTTGCAAGTGATGACTATAACAGGCAGAGAGACAACTGGGATCGCAGTGGTCCTGGTCTGAGCCTCTGCTCTACAGAGACTACAGTATATCAGATGCACCGCACAGAACTTTTAGGGAGGAAAGTGTTATTTCTGTAGACTGCAGTGGAAAACATTTTAAGAGCTCTAACAATCAAGGGAACAACTAGTTAAAACTCACAGGGTGGATTTTAGCTGACAAAGTGGCTGAAGGATTTCAGCACTCAACTTCTATAACTACCCTCACCCTTATGTACTTCAATCATGGGTTGGAGATGACCTCTCCTATAAACTGTACTTCTCACGTCTCACAGCCCATATATCTTGTCAGGCTCCACAAATGGGGACACATCCTCTAAATGGGGCCACCAAGATAACAGGAAGCCTTCTGCAATGGTTCTGAACCAAGGGGTGATCTTCTCTTCTCCACGGGTCCCCCTGTCCAGAAGCTCCTGCATGTCCTCCTGGCTCATATAGCTGTAGCTTCTCACTTCTCTGGGATCTGGGTTCAGCGTAAGGTCCTTCCTCACCAACAGAAGATAGCCAATCTCATGGTCTCCCCAGATATCATCAGAAGGACTCTTGTGGTAGATCCGGTTCATAAAAATGATGTCCATTATGGAAATCTGTGTCAAAGTTGGTACACTATTAATTCAGTAATAGATAAAATTTAGATTAAAACAAAACAGTTCATTCCTTTGCTCAGTCCTTTTCATAGAGTGCCTCTGAAGCACTTGCACTTTATTAGCGTGTAGGCGGATTACATTGAAGAGGGCACCATTTCTTTTTTTTTTTTTTTTTTTGGTTCTTTTTTTCGGAGCTGGGGACCGAACCCAGGGCCTTGCGCTTCCTAGGTAAGCGCTCTACCACTGAGCTAAATCCCCAGCCCCGAGGGCACCATTTCTATAACAACAGCTTCACTCTTCATTCACAATGAAGACCACATGTGAACAGGACATGAGGCTGAACACAGCTCTGAGCATTAGGACATGCAGGTATGTGAAAGATTTCTTTTTGAGAATGGAAAGAAAAGCAGCTTCAATACAGTGCCTTGTTCCATAGCCTCTCCTGTGGACCAGGGTTGGGCACTTCACAGGAACATTGTTTCCTATGCAAGACAGAAGCCCTGTTAGGCCAGCAGACACTTCCTAGGTCAGCTTTTGATGGATGAAACTTGACAGCAATGTCATGTGACATTCTACGTATTAAACAGACCCCTGAGCACATGAAAAAGTTCATTGAGCTCCATGTTGGAGTGAGTGGGTACCTGGTCCTGGGGGATGCCCAGTTCAGCCTGCAGACGTCTCAGGGCTGCCCTCCTCACTCCCACGGCATCCTCCTCTTCCAGCTCCTCAGGCACATATAAAGGGTGACTAGAACAGGAATCTGTAAAATGTCCTGGGGCAACATACAGCATGCTGCTTTAGAGAGAACACTCTTTATTGAATAGGAGCAATTTCCTTCCTGGTCATAGTTAGTGTAGAGTGTGGGTTCACCTTGGACTTTTATCAGTATCAGGTCTTCTATATGCAAATAGTAGATTATAAAATCTCAAAACTTGATTCGAGTTGCAAAATGCTTATAATTTAATATCCTTGTATCGAGTGGGAGTGGGACTGTCTTTCTGTCTCTCTGTCTCTCTGTCTCTCTTTCTCTTTCTCTCTCTGTCTCTCTTTCTCTCTCTCTCACACTCACACGCACACGCACACACACACACACACACACACACACACACACACACGGGGTTAGGAGGGAAGAGTGCTCAGATGGGTTCTCTCACATCCCTGTCAGGTTCCCAAACCCTAAGTTAGACTCCAGTGCTCCCTGGGGTTGAGCTGGGTGGCTCACCAGGAAAAGTGTACTTGGCATCTGCTCTCCGCTGAACCAAGAGCTGGTTTTGTGTGTTGAAGAGGACCACACTGAAGCCTCGGTGTAGCAGGCCTGCAAAGTGAGCATGTGCAAGTTAGGGTCATGCTGGAGTCAGCATGGAGTCTGCATATCCATCTCTTTCTCAGTCTCATGCAACTCAGGATGATGGCACCAGAAGTGGCTGGTGATTCTTGCTGGGATAGAACCTAAGCCAGTCGACTGGCGTTTGGTGACTCAGTATTTATTTACACACAGTAAGTCTGCAAGTGAATACTGCAATTTTCCTCCACTTGTAAACAAAACCTAGAGAGCCAAGAAGTAAAGTAAGCCTTGCAAGGTAGGCTGAACCCCACTGTGTGAATCTAAAGCTATAACTTGAAAGTGTCCTAGCTGCTTTGGCCACACTGTGCAGGCATATGGATGGCCCAGTGGCACAGAGTCACTGCTTATGCCTGGAAGTTGGGACACATGAGGCACCTAGAGGGCTCACAGTGGGGTGTCTCCCACCACCCCCTTTTCCTTGAGACACATATAGACCTGACAGGCCTGCCTATGGAGAAGAGGCTGGCTTTGAACTCACAGAGATAACTTGTCTCTGCTTCTCTACTGGGACTAAAGATGTACAGCGCCACCCCCAGCTTGGCTACAATTTCTGACTTTCCCAATCCCTTCGAGGCAGCAGTCACAGTCTGCATCACCCAGTGCACTGATGGTAGTGTTAGCCTTATCAAGTTAGCAGCAGCCGCAGCAGCACCCGCTGGACAGCTGCCTCCTGACCCTGCATGGCTCAGAGTGGCCCATGGCACCAGGCCTGCACATGGCACCCTCCTTTCCACTCACCCTTGTTGATGTTTTCCATCAGGTGGCAGTTCTTCTTGGTGTCGGCCCCAATGATCTGGTCCTGCTTGTCAATGACAATGAGGATCTCCTCCAGGCGTTTTATCTGGAGTTCATTCAGGTGGGTTTTGCTTGCCTGGAACATACCTGTGAACACCAACGGCCTCTTGTATAAACAGAAAGCATAAGGGGAGAGAGGTGTGTGAGCCCCTCCAATGTCAGCGCCGGAAGCATGTGCAGATATGGAAGTGTAACGAGAAGGATGAGGCTTTAGTGATCAGACAGTGAGCTACACGGGCAACTGAGAGTTCTCACGGTCTGAATTTTATTTCTCCTTGATGATTAAATCACTGTGTAGAGAGAGCAGTGTCCTCAAATGAAGCTAACTGTGGGGAAGGGACACTCCTGGACGAAAGCCACCAAAGAAAGTCTCTACTGTTAGCCATCATTGTCGCTGTCTGGGTCTTCCTTTAATATGTGATATTTTTATCTTTATTAACTTAAGTATTTCTTATTTACATTTTGATTATTATTCCCCTTCCGTCTTTCCAGAGCAACATGCCCCTATCCCCTCCCCCTCCCCTTCTATATGGGCTTCCCCTCCCCACCCTCCCCCCATTACCGCCCTCCCCCAAACAATCACATTCACTGTGGGTTCAGCCTTCGCAGGACCCAGGGCTTCCCCTTCCACTGGTGCTCTCTCTAGGATATTCATTGCTACCTATGAGGTCAGAGTCCAGGGTCAGTCCATGTATTGTCTTTGGGTAGTGGCTTAGTCCCTGGAAGCTCTGGTTGCTTGGCATTGTTGTACATATGGGGTCTTGAGCACCTTCAAGCTCTTCCAAACACACCAGAAAAGCAAGATCTAGTTTCAAAATCATATTTGATCATGATGCTGGAGGACTTCAAGAAACACATGAAGAACTCCCTTACAGAAACACAGGAAAACATAAATAAACAAGTAGAAGCCTACAGAGAGGAATCACAAAAATCCCTGAAAGAATTCCAGGAAAACACAATCAAACAGTTCAAGACTCTGAAGGAAGAAATTGAAGAAAACCTCAGAAGATGGAAAGATCTCCCATGCATTAGCAGGATCAATATAGTAAAAATGGCCATTTTACCAAAAGCGATCTACAGATTCAATGCAATCCCCATCAAAATACCAATCCAATTCTTCAAAGAGTTAGACAGAACAATTTGCAAATTCATCTGGAATAACAAAAAACCCAGGATAGCTAAAGCTATCCTCAACAATAAAAGGACTTTAGGGGGAATCACTATCCCTGAACTCAAGCAGTATTACAGAGCAATAGTGATAAAAACTGCATGGTATTGATACAGAGACAGACAGATAGACCAATGGAATAGAATTGAAGACCCAGACATGAACCCACACACCTATGGTCACTTGATTTTTGACAAAGGAGCCAAAACCATCCAATGGAAAAAAGATAGCATTTTCAGCAAATGGTGCTGGTTCAACTGGAGGGCAACATGTAGAAGAATGCAGATCGATCCATGCTTATCACCCTGTACAAAGCTTAAGTCCAAGTGGATCAAGGACCTCCACATCAAACCAGATACACTCAAACTAATAGAAGAAAAACTAGGGCAGCATCTCGAACACATGGGTACTGGAAAAAATTTCCTGAACAAAACACCAACGGCTTATGCTCTAAGATCAAGAATTGACAAATGGGGTCTCATAAAACTGCAAAGCTTCTGTAAGGCAAAGGACACTGTTGTTAGGACAAAACGGCAACCAACAGATTGGGAAAAGATCTTTAACAATCCTACAACAGATAGAGGCCTTATATCCAAAATATACAAAGAACTCAAGAAGTTAGACCGCAGGGAGACAAATGACCCTATTAAAAAATGGGGTTCAGAGCTAAACAAACAATTCACAGGTGAGGAATGCCGAATGGCTGAGAAACACCTAAAGAAATGTTCAACATCTTTAGTCATAAGGGAAATGCAAATCAAAACAACCCTGAGATTTCACCTCACACCAGTGAGAGTGGCTAAGATCAAAAACTCAGGTGACAGCAAATGCTGGCGAGGATGTGGAGAAAGAGGAACAGTCCTCCATTGCTGCTGGGACTGCAAACTGGTACAACCATTCTGGAAATCAGTCTGGAGGTTCCTCAGAAAATTGGACATTGAACTACCTGAGGACCCAGCTAAACCTCTCTTGGGCATATACCCAAAAGATGCCCCAACATATAACAAAGACACGTGCTCCTCTATGTACATAGCAGCCTTATTTATAATAGCCAGAAGCTGGAAAGAATCCAGATGCCCTTCAACAGAAGAATGGATACAGAAAATGTGGTACATCTACACAATGGAATACTACTCAGCCATCAAAAACAATGACTTTTGAAATTCATAGGCAAATGGATGGAACTAGAAAATATCATCCTAAGTGAGGTAACCCAATCACAGAAAAACACACATAGTATACACTCATTGATAAATGGCTATTAGCCCAAATGCTTGAATTACCCTAGATGCACAGAACACATGAAACTCAAGAAGGATGACCAAAATGCAAATGCTTTACTCCTTCTTTAAAAGGGGAACAAGAATACCCTTGGCAGGGAATAGAGAGGCAAAGTTTAGAACAGAGGCAGAAGGAACACCCATTCAGAGCCTGCCCCACATGTGGCCTATACATATACAGCCACCCAATTAGATAAGATGGATGAAACAAAGAAGTGCAGGCCGACAGGAATCGGATGTAGATCGCTCCTGAGAAACACACCCAGAATACAGCAAATACATAGGCGAATGCCAGCAGTAATCCACTGAACTGAGATCGGGACCCCCATTGAAGGAATCAGAGAAGGTCTGGAAGAGCTTGAAGGGGCTCAAGACCCCGTATGAACAACAATGCCAACCAACCAGAGCTTCCAGGAACTAAGCCACTACCCAAAGACAATACATGGACTGACCCTGGACTCTGACCTCATAGGTAGCAATGAATATCCTAGAGAGAGCACCAGTGGAAGGGGAAGCCCTGGGTCCTGCGAAGGCTGAACCCACAGTGAATGTGATTGTTTGGGGGAGGGCGGTAATGGGGGGAGGGTGGGGAGGGGAAGCCCATATAGAAGGGGAGGGGGAGGGGATAGGGGCATGTTGCTCTGGAAAGAGGGAAGGGGAATAATAATCAAAATGTAAATAAGAAATACTTAAGTTAATAAAGATAAAAATATCACATATTAAAGGAAGACCCAGACAGCGACAATGATGGCTAACAGTAGAGACTTTCTTTGGTGGCTTTCGTCCAGGAGTGTCCCTTCCCCACAGTTAGCTTCATTTGAGGACACTGCTCTCTCTACACAGTGATTTAATCATCAAGGAGAAATAAAATTCAGACCGTGAGAACTCTCAGTTGCCCGTGTAGCTCACTGTCTGATCACTAAAGCCTCATCCTTCTCGTTACACTTCCATATCTGCACATGCTTCCGGCGCTGACATTGGAGGGGCTCACACACCTCTCTCCCCTTATGCTTTCTGTTTATACAAGAGGCCGTTGGTGTTCACAGGTATGTTCCAGGCAAGCAAAACCCACCTGAATGAACTCCAGATAAAACACCTGGAGGAGATCCTCATTGTCATTGACAAGCAGGACCAGATCATTGGGGCCGACACCAAGAAGAACTGCCACCTGATGGAAAACATCAACAAGGGTGAGTGGAAAGGAGGGTGCCATGTGCAGGCCTGGTGCCATGGGCCACTCTGAGCCATGCAGGGTCAGGAGGCAGCTGTCCAGCGGGTGCTGCTGCGGCTGCTGCTAACTTGATAAGGCTAACACTACCATCAGTGCACTGGGTGATGCAGACTGTGACTGCTGCCTCGAAGGGATTGGGAAAGTCAGAAATTGTAGCCAAGCTGGGGGTGGCGCTGTACATCTTTAGTCCCAGTAGAGAAGCAGAGACAAGTTATCTCTGTGAGTTCAAAGCCAGCCTCTTCTCCATAGGCAGGCCTGTCAGGTCTATATGTGTCTCAAGGAAAAGGGGGTGGTGGGAGACACCCCACTGTGAGCCCTCTAGGTGCCTCATGTGTCCCAACTTCCAGGCATAAGCAGTGACTCTGTGCCACTGGGCCATCCATATGCCTGCACAGTGTGGCCAAAGCAGCTAGGACACTTTCAAGTTATAGCTTTAGATTCACACAGTGGGGTTCAGCCTACCTTGCAAGGCTTACTTTACTTCTTGGCTCTCTAGGTTTTGTTTACAAGTGGAGGAAAATTGCAGTATTCACTTGCAGACTTACTGTGTGTAAATAAATACTGAGTCACCAAACGCCAGTCGACTGGCTTAGGTTCTATCCCAGCAAGAATCACCAGCCACTTCTGGTGCCATCATCCTGAGTTGCATGAGACTGAGAAAGAGATGGATATGCAGACTCCATGCTGACTCCAGCATGACCCTAACTTGCACATGCTCACTTTGCAGGCCTGCTACACCGAGGCTTCAGTGTGGTCCTCTTCAACACACAAAACCAGCTCTTGGTTCAGCGGAGAGCAGATGCCAAGTACACTTTTCCTGGTGAGCCACCCAGCTCAACCCCAGGGAGCACTGGAGTCTAACTTAGGGTTTGGGAACCTGACAGGGATGTGAGAGAACCCATCTGAGCACTCTTCCCTCCTAACCCCGTGTGTGTGTGTGTGTGTGTGTGTGTGTGTGTGTGTGTGTGTGTGCGTGTGCGTGTGAGTGTGAGAGAGAGAGAAAGAGAGACAGAGAGAGAAAGAGAAAGAGAGACAGAGAGACAGAGAGACAGAAAGACAGTCCCACTCCCACTCGATACAAGGATATTAAATTATAAGCATTTTGCAACTCGAATCAAGTTTTGAGATTTTATAATCTACTATTTGCATATAGAAGACCTGATACTGATAAAAGTCCAAGGTGAACCCACACTCTACACTAACTATGACCAGGAAGGAAATTGCTCCTATTCAATAAAGAGTGTTCTCTCTAAAGCAGCATGCTGTATGTTGCCCCAGGACATTTTACAGATTCCTGTTCTAGTCACCCTTTATATGTGCCTGAGGAGCTGGAAGAGGAGGATGCCGTGGGAGTGAGGAGGGCAGCCCTGAGACGTCTGCAGGCTGAACTGGGCATCCCCCAGGACCAGGTACCCACTCACTCCAACATGGAGCTCAATGAACTTTTTCATGTGCTCAGGGGTCTGTTTAATACATAGAATGTCACATGACATTGCTGTCAAGTTTCATCCATCAAAAGCTGACCTAGGAAGTGTCTGCTGGCCTAACAGGGCTTCTGTCTTGCATAGGAAACAATGTTCCTGTGAAGTGCCCAACCCTGGTCCACAGGAGAGGCTATGGAACAAGGCACTGTATTGAAGCTGCTTTTCTTTCCATTCTCAAAAAGAAATCTTTCACATACCTGCATGTCCTAATGCTCAGAGCTGTGTTCAGCCTCATGTCCTGTTCACATGTGGTCTTCATTGTGAATGAAGAGTGAAGCTGTTGTTATAGAAATGGTGCCCTCGGGGCTGGGGATTTAGCTCAGTGGTAGAGCGCTTACCTAGGAAGCGCAAGGCCCTGGGTTCGGTCCCCAGCTCCGAAAAAAAGAACCAAAAAAAAAAAAAAAAAAAAAAGAAATGGTGCCCTCTTCAATGTAATCCGCCTACACGCTAATAAAGTGCAAGTGCTTCAGAGGCACTCTATGAAAAGGACTGAGCAAAGGAATGAACTGTTTTGTTTTAATCTAAATTTTATCTATTACTGAATTAATAGTGTACCAACTTTGACACAGATTTCCATAATGGACATCATTTTTATGAACCGGATCTACCACAAGAGTCCTTCTGATGATATCTGGGGAGACCATGAGATTGGCTATCTTCTGTTGGTGAGGAAGGACCTTACGCTGAACCCAGATCCCAGAGAAGTGAGAAGCTACAGCTATATGAGCCAGGAGGACATGCAGGAGCTTCTGGACAGGGGGACCCGTGGAGAAGAGAAGATCACCCCTTGGTTCAGAACCATTGCAGAAGGCTTCCTGTTATCTTGGTGGCCCCATTTAGAGGATGTGTCCCCATTTGTGGAGCCTGACAAGATATATGGGCTGTGAGACGTGAGAAGTACAGTTTATAGGAGAGGTCATCTCCAACCCATGATTGAAGTACATAAGGGTGAGGGTAGTTATAGAAGTTGAGTGCTGAAATCCTTCAGCCACTTTGTCAGCTAAAATCCACCCTGTGAGTTTTAACTAGTTGTTCCCTTGATTGTTAGAGCTCTTAAAATGTTTTCCACTGCAGTCTACAGAAATAACACTTTCCTCCCTAAAAGTTCTGTGCGGTGCATCTGATATACTGTAGTCTCTGTAGAGCAGAGGCTCAGACCAGGACCACTGCGATCCCAGTTGTCTCTCTGCCTGTTATAGTCATCACTTGCAACTGCAGAATTCCCTCCGGTGGGATGTGTGCTGCATGGTTATAACAACATACAAGAGGAGTTTGTGGCTGGACGGGGGTTGGGCACCTTTGGTCACAGCACTCCGGAGGCAGAGGCAGATGGATCTCTGAGTTTGAGGCTAGCCAGATCTACTTAGTGAGTTCCAGAACAGCCTGGGCTACACAGAAAAACCCTGTCTCCAAAAACTAAAATAAATAAAAAGATAAAAAGGTAAGTAGATGATTGAAAGATAGGTAGGTAGGTAGGTAGGTAGATAGATAGGCAGACAGACAGAATAAAGTTAAAAGAGGCAGAAATTTGCATTTCTAATCAGGTTCATTAACTTCACAGAAGCTCGCGCTCATTTGGTGAGCCAAACCCCAGAATTCCAGTTGCTTTCAGGTCTACTTGTACGATATCTAGTAATGATTTACAAGAGAAAATACAGGACTGTTTAGGACAAATATAAAGAGAAATCAAAACTTTCATTTTCTTCAAAATGAGGAAGGGATGAATATTTTTGGCAAAATGCTATGCCTATATTATAAAAAATGTTGAATGTCTATTCCAAACTATCTTTAATCTATAAAAATCATGGAAACGCTGAATGCAGACTCTGGAGTCATTGGCTTGTTAGTCTGCGAAATGTAACTGTGATAAAATAGCTGGGAAGCAAACTTAGTACAGCAGGAACGATAGCTTTGGGTTTACTGTATCAAAGTCTCAATATGTGTTGTATGGCTCAACTGCTTTGGACCTAAGGTAAGACAGAAACCAGTAAGGTAAAAGCTAGAGCTATGAGGTAGGTAGAAGAGGGCAAAGTTCATGTTGGCAAGGAAGCACAAAGAGGGAGAGAGACGCACAGAGAAGAGTAAATCCTTCACAGGCATAACCCACGTAGGTCCCACCTCCTTAGAGCCCATTATCTATGAGTTCAATAGATTTGCCCACTGTTGCATGCAATAAGAAAGCCCCAATGTTCTAGTCACCTAAACTATCTATCATCAATCCTGCATCAGGGTCAACCCTTAAATGCATGGACTTTGGGAGAAACATTTCTGAAATAACTAATAACAATCAGACGAAAAAAACTAGCTATTTTGATTTTTCTTGGTTTTTGGATATTTTTTTTTAGTTTTTTTTTTTTTGCGGGGGGTTGTTTTTTGACTAATGAGAAAAGTAATTTCTTGTTACTACAAAAACAAAATTTTTTTGTTAACTGCTTGTTAAATCCTTTGCCATTTGCTGTCTTATAGCATTCAGTCATTTTTCTCGTCAATAAATAAAAACTAAGAACAAATTACCTGTTCCTTCACTGATTATTGTATGGCCTATAGTCCTGGGGTGATTGTTGGAATAAGGAATTCATAGGATTTCAAGGTAGAACTGGTCACTTGGAGAGGAGGGCTTCTGTCATTAGGATCTCTTCTCTGTCATTCCTAGTCTTGTCCCTTGCCACATTTAGACTCAGTGCTTTTGTCCTGATGACATCCCCAGCAGAGTCGAGGAGTCATCTGCACTCGTCATCACCGACCCTTCTTGGTTGATTTCACACAGTGATGTTTCTCCCAACAACTTCCCAGCGCACTGTCGGGGAGCACTGATTCCAACGATAATTCAAAGATGAGTGTAGAGCCCATGACATCTATAGGTTTGCCACATTAAAGACCGTGGCTAGTGTATTCAATTTCCCATCTGAGCAGAGCCATTTCACACTTTGACAGTAATAGATCCTACTGTGAGGAGAGAATGTGATGCAGGCCTCAAAATGTTTCCCTGCAAGTCTAAAGATGTGGGTTTGATCCTCAGAACTCGGGTACAGATGTGAGGTGCAGGACCAGGTGAGAGGGCCTTACTGCTAAAAGCACGTGTGGGTCAAGACTGGCGAGCCCACTTCAATCCCCAGAACACACGTAAAGGTGAAGGGAGGAACCAACTGTGCAATTTTCCTCTGACCTCCCCAACAGTGCTGCGGCACATTCCACTCCCCATATTAATGATCGGTGTAATCATTTCATTGTAATCAATCACAGTACTAAGGCAAAGACAGGAAAATCCCTGGGGCTTACTGCTTCCTCAATCTAGCCTGATGGATGAGACAGTGAGAGATCCTGCTCCCAGGAGTTGGCTGGTGCTTGTGAGGCCGACACCCACCTTCCTGTGGTGTCTCTTGTACACATACAATCCCCATATGCAACTGAACATGTGAACCTGCACATAATGTGCACACGCATACAGCACACACATATAACACACACACACACACACACACACACACACACACACACACACACCCCCACTCACCTGATGAACCACTAAACTCCACAATGAGACCCAAGCAGGGCCATGTGTGACAGTAGACAGACAGATTCTCTCAGCCCAGCCACACCTGCCCATTCAGTCTACACTGACAAAACCTGCCCCAAATCCTTCTAAGGGTTCTGTTGTTGTTTTCACCAAGAATGCTCAGTCCTTCTTCACTTTCCAACTAAGACTCTGCATTGCAAACAAGCTTCCAAATACTCCTGCTGGTTCAGGGCTGAGCTTAGAATAGGAAAGATGACTGAAGTACCCACACCACACAGGACACGTCATTTAAACCCAAGCTCAAGCTCTGCTTGAAGTGGAACAATACACAGATCCTACTTGGGGTTTTTATTGCTGCAGTGAAACACCATAACCAAAGCAACTCAGGGAGGAGAAGGTTTATTTTTCTTATGCTTCTGACTACTGTTCACTACTGAAGGAAGTCAGGACAGGAACTCGGAGGCAGAAGCTGATGCACAAGCCATGGATGGGTGCTGTTACTGGCTTCTCCTCATGGCCTGCTCAGTGTGCTTTCTTATACAACCTAGGACCACCAGCCCAGCGGTGGACCAATGAACAATGGACTGGGCACTTTCCCTGTCAATCACCAATTTAAACAATGCCCTACAGGTCCTATGGTGGCGTTTGGCAACTGAAGTTTCTTCTTCTCCAATGATTGTAGCTTTGTCAAGTTGACATCATGCTAGACAGCACAACATACAAAATATTTTGACTTTTTCTACAAATAATATGTTCCAGCTTCAGAAAATAGTGATGGTTTGGGTGTATGTGTGTGTGTATGTGTGTGTGTGTGTGTGTGTGTGTGTGTGTGTGTCTGTGTGTGTATAAAATAAAAGCAAGGATGTGAAGAACCAACAAAATGATTGTCAGGCAATCTGGAGTCCCTAGTTAAATTTAAGGTCTACAACCCCTCACTGTTTTTACATACATACATGCATACATACATACATACGTACATACATACACTCAATATGTATTTATTGTTAATAGAGTCAAACAGAGCTAGGAGCCACTGTCAACTTTAATATTTACATGTGATCATTTTAGTGGCAGGGGGAGATGGTTCGACACTTGAGTGCTCACTGCTCTTCCAGAGGATCTCAGTTCAGTTCCCAACATGCACCTACATGATAGCTCAAAACCATTTGCAACACCAGCTCCAGGGGATCTGATGAATCTTCTGATATCTACCTGTTCCTGCACGCACATGGTGTGTGTGTGCAGGCCAATACACACACACACACACACACACACACACACACACACACACACACACACACACAAACACACACAAAATAAAATAAAACACATACAAAATGTGAATAGTCTTGGTGTGACCTTCAGGGTAAGTAGCTTTACTCCTTTGGGCCAGTGCAGAGGCTCCATGTAAGTGACCACAGCCTAAGTATTTTATTTAATCAATAATTTGGCTAAGTAGCAATCTAATCTGTACGTCTAGACTAACTTTACATGAGTTCATTGAGATGCATGGTGTCGGGAATGGAAAAATGTTGGTTTTTATTTGTGTGTTCATTACAATAATGTGACTTTTAAAATTAATATATGTATGTATACATATATGTAACTTATATATAAAAGTAAAGATTTGATTTATTCAACATATTGTGTATATGTTTGAATTTTTGCATTTCAGCTGAGATTACAAAGACATTATATGAATAAAACTTAGAAGGGACTGAATATTTTTTCTGCAATGCAAAAAGAAGTCAAGCCTTGAAGAATCTTTAACACAGTGTGGCTCTTTCTGTAGACAGGCCCGTCCCAGTGTTAACTGCAATTTTCCTTCTTTCACTCTGAAACAGTAGAGAGCCATGTGTTTTCCAGAGAAAGAAGACAGACCACTTACACCATGGAATGGCGCTCAAACACCTACTTGGTGAAACTTCAGTCATCTGCTACATCCCGGTTGTTGGCATAAAAACTGAATCCAGCGGGTGGAGGAGATAAAGAAGATGGGCAGGGGCAGGAGATCAGCCTAGTTCAGACCTACAGGGAGGGATGTTAAGACTTTCCTTAAGACTCCGTTGCATCTTCTCAAGTGTCAGTCTGAGAAGGCTACATGGACAGAAGTAGACGCCTGAGTGAGTGTGCATGGCCTGCCAGGGAGCGGGATGTGAGCATGCATATTCCTGAGTGAGTGTGCATGGCCTGCAGGGAGCGGGATGTGCGCATGCATGTACCTTGCGAGAGTGTGACGGGATGCAGCTGCGTAGGTGGCCTCCACACATAGTCTCTACTCCAGGCACTGATGCTTCTGATTTGGGGCCTTCATTTATTTAATTTTGTGTGCATTGGTGTGAAGTTGTCAGATCCCCTGGAACTGGAGTTATAGACAGTTGTGAGCTGCCTTGTGGGTGCTGGGAATAGAACCTGGGTCCTTCAGAAGAGCAGACTGTGCTCTTAACCACTGAGCCGACTCTCCAGCCCCGCTGCTTTTTCATTTTAAATTTAGTTTATTTAGCTCTGCTCTGACCTGACTACTGTATTGGAGATGAAAAGCATTCTGACATCGCTATGGACTTCCGTGTTCTAGACATGTACAACTACCTAATTCAAACTGCCGCCTCAGCCTTTTTGTATTATTTTATGTGCTTTTGGGGTTAAGTGCAATCAAGACTCGTAAATAATTTTACAGTGACTTGGGCCTCTGAGATCTCAGATAAACTACAGAGGAATATTTAATGCATGGATTCCAGAAAAAAAGTTGCAATGCCTGTCATTTTTATTCACCTATGCTAATACACTGAGGTAGGCACACCCTCCTTCAGTCTCCAGTGGGAAGGGATAAGGACAGAGACCGTTTTGTCACAGAGCCAAATCTGAAAAGGTCTTCCAACAGGATACTACTGTGTTACCCAGTATAAAAGAAGCTGCAGGTAAGGCCGCCTGTCTCCATTCATCCTGGGTTTCAGAGGCCGCACAAGACCCAACTTCAGAGAAGGTGAGAGCCTAGGTCTGTCTGTGCCTAATGGTTGGTATCTCAGAGCTGTGCTGTCAGTGTGGTGTGTATCTCTCTGACCCAGGCACTCGTCTCCTGGCTTCCTTAGCATGATCACCCTGTATTGGGAGTGGGCTGCATTGGGGCTTGTGGGAACATTTATTTATCTATTCTGTAGTACAGTAGGATGGGTCTCAGGTCCTCGCTCAGATTAAACAAGTTCCCTACCACTGAACTCTATTCCCAACCCTGGTCTTTTGATTTCTCCAACTCTACATACTCCCGGACTTCTTTTGTGAACGGGCAAGTATCAAATAAAAAAAAATAATAATCGCAAATTAAAGGAAGACACAGAGAGCGACAATGATGGCTAACAGTAGAGACGTTCTTTGGTGGCATTCGTCCCTTGCCCACAGTTAGCTTCATTTGAGGACACTGCTCTCTCTACACAGCGATTTAATCATCATGGAGAAATAAAATTCAGACCATGAGAACTCTCAGTTGCCCGTGTAGCTCACTGTCTGATCATTAAAGCCTCATCCTTCTCGTTACACTTCCATATCTGCACATGCTTCCTGCACTGACATTGGAGGGGCTCACACACCTCTCTCCCCTTATGCTTTCTGTTTATACAAGAGGCCGTTGGTGTTCACAGGTATGTTCCAGGCAAGCAAAACCCACCTGAATGAACTCCAGATAAAACGCCTGGAGGAGATCCTCATTGTCATTGACAAGCAGGACCAGATCATTGGGGCCGACACCAAGAAGAACTGCCACCTGATGGAAAACATCAACAAGGGTGAGTGGAAAGGAGGGTGCCATGTGCAGGCCTGGTGCCATGGGCCACTCTGAGCCATGCAGGGTCAGGAGGCAGCTGTCCAGCGGGTGCTGCTGCGGCTGCTGCTAACTTGATAAGGCTAACACTACCATCAGTGCACTGGGTGATGCAGACTGTGACTGCTGCCTCGAAGGGATTGGGAAAGTCAGAAATTGTAGACAAGCTGGGGGTGGCGCTGTACATCTTTACTCCCAGTAGAGAAGCAGAGACAAGTTATCTCTGTGAGTTCAAAGCCAGCCTCTTCTCCATAGGCAGGCCTGTCAGGTCTATATGTGTCTCAAGGAA
>NC_141550.1:68977500-69010000 GCF_021556685.1 Rattus norvegicus
TAGAAAAAGGTGGTTCTCTTCCCAAAGTGGAATCCAAGTTCATCAATTATGTGAAGAATTGTTCCCGGATGACTGACCAGGAAGAAGATCTCTGGCAGTGGAGGGAGTCTCTTTAAGAAAATGGTTTAAACACTTTGAAACATTCTGTCTTCATTTCTTTAATAGTTGATATCTGGCTGTCCTTTTTATAATGCAAAGTGAGAACTTGTCCTACTGTGTTTGATAAATATTGTCCAGGTTCAGCTGCCAAGAATGTGTTGTCTAAAATGCCTGTTTAGTTTTCAAGGATGGACCTCTACCTTTTACTTGTTTTTAAGTATGTATGGACTGTTATGATAGGACATAGTCATTGTGGTGGTCAGATGTGGAAATGGTAAGGAGACAAAAATATCCATGTGAAATAAACTAAGTATTTTAATAAAGTGAAAAAAGTTATGGTCAACTCAGGCTTCGGTTCAATTAGAAACTAGTTTGGTTAAACACGCTAAAATGCTTAATGTCCTCTCTCTACTTGAACTGATTGATTTGGACCTGATTTACAGGACTCACCTCCCTTCAAGGTCTTCTGCACATTGTGGTGCTTGGCTGAGTTTTGAGGTGCACAGGGAAGGCAGGTAGACCGTGTGCTCCAAGGCAAAGACTGGGAACCACTGCTTTCCAAAAATGCTCATTTCTACCCTGCTAGAAATTTTTATTATCCTTTTCCTTCTTGATTAAAGAAAACAACCATGACTATTTTGGTCCTTCTGTTGATGGACAGGCATTTTGTTTAGGATAGTCTGGAATATTAAGCCACTTCCCTCCATCCATAAACACGTTTTAGCAAGATTTATTTACTTTTAATTATGTGTATAAATGTATATCTCTGTGTTGGTATGCACATATGAGTAAAGACGCCTGCAGAATCCCAAAGAGGGCATTGGGTACCCTAGAGTTGGAGTGAGAGGTAGTTGTGATCACCAGATTTGGATACTTGAACTAAACTTGTGTTGTCTTCAGGAGAGTGAGCCTTTAACCTCTGAGCCATCTCTTTGGTCCTTCCACCCATAAACTCTTAAAGTTCACTGGTGTAGCAACTCAAGTTGAGCAGGAAGAAGAACACAGCCTTGGAAAGAATGAAGGATTTGAACGGTACAAGGAACAAACTGAAACCTAATACTTATACTTGTAGGAAAGAGAGAAGGGGGTGGAGGACCAGGGGAGCTGGCATGAAAGCATTGGCAGAGAGCCAAGCTGGAGGATGAGGGATGAAGACTGTTGACAAGGCTCTCTTACATCTATCTTTTCACAGGGTGGAGAAAAGCTTTACCCTTCTTCCAAAGTGTAAGAAGTTTGAAGTTAATGAATAGAAAGAAACACAATAGCCATTGTTGTCTAGTTACAATAAACATGCCTAGACAATTTTGGATGCATTCTTCAGAAGAGTAATTCCTAAGTTTTTGGTGGGGAATCTGCCTTGTGGGTGAAATCTATTGTTGAGGTTCATTTGTCTGTCCATGTATGTATCAATCAACCATCTATATCCGATTTACGTTGGCAGAAGGTTGCCCTTAAACTCAGAACCCTTCTGGCTCAGCCTTTGAGTGCTGGGATTCCAGGTGTCCTCCACCCCACCACATTGGGTCTTCTCCCTTTAATGAAAATAAATTAGCTTCATTCCCTTCTAACAAATAAATATCAAATAATGGAAACTTATCTGAATCTCTATGAATAATTTTCAATGAGTCCCCAGTTAATGAGCATATAAAAGGAAGTCCATGCCCCGAGCATATCCTCCAGTGTATCATCTTGGGTATCTGCTAATTCAGCAAAGGAAATCTGCATTCGCCTGCAGATATAGTGACTATAGAGAGCCACTACTAATAAAAATAGCATAGCTTGAGAGATACAACTTTTGATCTATTTTTACATTAAAAAAAAAACTTGTATGACAGACTTTGGTTATAACTTTGCGAAAATATTTGCATAGTGCTTGCCCATTCCTCTACAATTTATTTCAGTTATGTTTGTTTTCTTTGATATTTCCTTCCTGCAAACATAGGACATGAAACAGAGAACAGAGTGGATTTGTTCTGACCAAACTTGTTACAAAGATTCAAAGGTTTTTCTGCTGGAAGTGAATAGGGTTGTGACTGGGAGTTCCATGTATCCTGGAGAGCTTCCAGGCCAAACACTGTGTCTTAGAAATATCTCGTCTCCAACCCTCATCTTCTGTGGTGCTGCAGTTTCAGTCTCTGGGACCTTGCAAATTGGAAAAGAGGCAGTCTGTGCTGCTTCACCTATAAGCAGTCTGAGTCTATGCCTGGCCACAGCTAGAAGGAGACTTTGCCGGTACTGACCATCTCCTTTCTGACCCCAAACCTCCAACACGCTTCTTACTATTTTCTGGTCCAGCCATCAGCACAGGCCTCTGATACAGCAAAGGCATCCATTCCAGGTTTCTTATAAGAAGAAAGCAAAGTTAAAAAATCTCCTAGGAACTCTGATAGATCCTTAGGTGGCAGCTACTGTCACTGTGTGGCCTGAGGCTCCACCCTGACCCAGCCCTTCTCCACTGACAGTCTTTCACCCTCTTTTCTCTGCTTTGTGTGTGAGGTAAGAGAGCGCTTGTCTCATCTTGACTCCCAGGGAGCTCAAGGAGGGAGAGAGAATAGGGAAGATGTCCCTAAGTAGACAGGAATTATAGAGAAAGACACTCCAAGTCTGAAATGTCTCCAGACACTAGAAGGTCACTTAGGGTCCACACTTGCCTTTTTGGCCATTTGTACACTAGCTAACTCTGTTTCTGGGACCTGTGTGACACTGGAATTTTTCTCCCTTAGGGAATAAACATGTCTAACTTAGGAAAGAATAAATTGTCTGTTCTGTACTCTATCTTGGCTTCAGGGAGTTGGGCATCCTTAGATACTTGGGACAAACTTAGGTAATTTATCTGTCTGCATGCACTGCTGCTTTGTCATATGACCAGAGTTAGTAGCTCCAGTCTATAGGGTAGCAGCTTCCTCTACAGGGACATATCTAGAAAGCTAGGCTTTGGGGTTGAAAAGGGAAGGCTTACCTGGCATGGGCCTGTCTCTATCACAGAGAAAAACGGGAGAAAGGGCTCAGTAAGCGCTGGGACTAGCACTCTCTCATTTCACAAGGATATGCCAGGATGGCATGCTATCTTTGGCAAGGGTTACTCATGCTGTAAACACTTTGAATCCAGGTTCACAGCAATTCTGCAAGAGACTTCTAACTATAGAAAACCAGAACTTGGTGCATGGGAGGCTGACAACTTTGGGTTAAAACCCAACTATTCATAGCCATCTAGCTTTCCATATGTCCTCTTCAATAAACTCAATTTACTCATCCATGTGAGCTAGAATGAGTGATTCTTTGGGATGTTGCTGTTGTCCACTTGGGGCTACATGTTGTTTTTCCATCTTTCTTCCTACTCTAGTATTACTCTGAACAAACACTGCAACTAATGAGAGGAGAAAGTTCACCTTACAGATTATAGCCCACCATTATTGGAAGTCAGGGCAGGAGCTCAAGGTAGGATCCTGAGGGAGAACTCAGAAAGCTGCTTGCTGGCTCACTTGTAATTCATGTGTAGCTAGCTCTCCTATGTGACAAAGAACACTTGATCATGGAATTGTGACAGCCATAGTGGGCTGAGCCATTTCCCACCAATTAACAATTAAGAAAATTGCCTACAGACAAACCCATGGGCCAATGCCTTCTAGGAATTTCTTAGACTCCCTTCACAGTTGATTCTGGTCCAATTGTATTCAAGCTAACTGGGAATCCCCACCCCCACCCCAAAAGGACACAGTAAGCCCACAGTGTGAAGCTCTTTCATTGCCTCGCATAACATGGGAGGGCCCAGGGTAGATAGACATGATGATCAGGCTTATGTTTGAAGGTGTCTTACAATAGCAACTAGGAGACCCAAGGTCCAGAAACCCAAGGACCTGCTGACAATCAGAAAAACTGAACCCAGAGGAGAAAACTCCAGGAAGTAATATTTTAGCAAGCAACTCGATTTCCTGACTCCATTTTACAGGTTATTAAATTGGATTAGTTTTGTGGGTGAATTAAGATTATTGATAGAGTTGAATGAATCAATAACAGTAAAACCATAATAACTAGTGCTAATTAATTCACCCCTCACAGAATGACTTGCTGTGATTGGATTTTATGAGCAAAGCAATTCTGCTGTTTTTGTTTCTTAAAAAAAAATTAAAACTAATATATTCCCCCGGCTGCTTAAGAAGCTGCTATAAATTAACAGGCAGGCTGCTTAGCTCATTAAAAACTGTAGAGCTTTCCTTCTGTATCTGGGCTGCTGATATTTCTCTGCAAGGGAAGAAACCCACGGCTCCTTCTTGCCAGCTCACAGGTGGTAATCACGGAGAATAATGGGTCTTAAAAGTGCCAAAGCAACACATTTCACAGTGGAGAAATACACAGGGTGAAAAAGACAACAAGCCACTAAGCAGTGTTTCAGGGTAAGTGCTGGCGGGATCAGTGCGCTGTAAAACATCCGGGTTTTAAATACTCTTTTGTAACTTCCTGGAGGCTCGCACTCAATGTAAATGCGCACGTTGTTATCGCCCTTTGAGGGTCTGCAGCCATGCTCAGCCATCTGTCTCTCCATGCCTCTGTCCTGTCATTTGGTGAGACATCTCTGGGGACCGTTTCACCTTTGTGCCAGCCCCTTGGGCCTTGTGATTGGGTAAGACTGGGGCGGATGGGAAAGGGTTGTAAATGGATGTAGGGAAGAGCCAGGAAGGACAAAGAACTAGGAAAGGCCATGTTCCTTAGTGCTCGGTGGAGGATAGCGACGCTGGAGGGACTGGTGTGTCTCTCACATTAGAAGCAGGGATGCAGCACCTTCCTAAACCAACCGTCTCCTGATCCGCCAAAGAGATTTCCAGACCTCCATTTCTGCTAGACAGTTCACGTCAAGGCCATGCTCTTAAGACAAGAGGGAGAGAACCTCCACCGTTGGAGCCTCACTTAGCACTCGTTGGGTGAGAGGATCACTTAATGCATCGTTAGATGAGAGGAAAACAGAGCTCATTGAATCTGAGGCCTCTTTGGTGCCCATTTGATGAAGCTCTTACTTGATGTTCATGGAGGAAGGTTCAGTACCTATCAGAAATTCACCTAGTAGCCAATGCAGGGGAACTCAAATTGGTACCCACTGGAGTAGAAGAATTTGCTAAGGTCAGGACATCTCAGTGCAATAAAAACTGGTGATGTGCAGAGCTCTAATTCTTGTCTGTCCTCTTGTTTGTCTTGTATGTTCAGACCCAGCAGGAAGCCAGAGGTTCCATGTCCCTACCATGCTCTGTGGTCAGGTAGACTGCATTATGGGTATTCTTACCTTCTTGTTGATCGATGACAGCCTATGTCCAATTACCTTCTTGTTGAGCGATGACAGCCTATATCCGATGGGTCTTAGGTGAAATGCCTCTGTGATGATTCATATCCATTCACCGAGACACTATGGACCTCATCGCGCCCTCTTTCACCCCAAATCTAGGAAAGTTCTAGAAAATGTGAAAAATCCCGTGGCAGGTGTGATTTTATTGCACTATTACACAGACACTTGTGGATACTGAGAGAACAGCAGGTCTGAAGATGAATCAGCCATAGAACACTCTAGCAAACAGGGCCTGACTGGCAATGTTTCAGGTTTCTACAGGCTGATATGCTCCGTATGTCCTCTAATTGGAGATGTAACTGTTCATTTCCTGAGCTGTTTCGACATGTCCCACACAGTGTCTCTTGGAACAGGTATGGCCTTTGACCCTGAAGACTGCTGTTCAAGGTCACAAATTAGGATGTTGAACTTAAACGAATGTGATTCTTTCCTCATTCTTATTGGTAGCAAACCACTTCTTCTCTTAGGTCTTAGAAACAAAATGAGATTTCTACCAGGATCTGAGAGTTAAACTTGGGAGTATTTTATTTGTTCTGCATAATGCCTGGTGTGTAGCAAGATGTAGTCAATTTAGTAATCATTCTTTGAAGGTTCCCTGTCAACTCGTCGAACCAGTTCGAGCGTTGATTGCCAGTGGCTCTAAAGGGGTGCACAAGTCTCTATCATCCTAGAGGCTCTCCATCTTGGAGTTTACAGACTGACTCCTGAAAGCAGCAATCAAAGCCAATAAGAGTCAGGAATGTGGAGTATGAGTTATGAGTAGGCAAGCATGCCCTGGAACTGGAGTTGACAGACTTGAAACTTGTAGGTATCCAATGGTACGGTTTGCATATGATTTGAATATGCTATATGGCTTCATGTCTCAAAACATATTTTCTGCTGTGTGGTATTGAAAAGGGAGTTGAAATGGATGGGGCTCCACTTAAGATTTCTATTGAAAGTTTTGTATTAATTTTCAGAGTTAAAAAATATCTGATCTATTAACTACTTTCAGAGAAGATTATATTTGGCTGGGCTGGTGGGTGAAAGGCAGACTAGAATTAGATGAGTTCATCAGGACAAAGACCTCAAGATTGAATGATGGTGCCTTTTCACGAATATGTTGAGAGACAAGACAGATAAGAATGTCACTTAAAGATGAAGGCACAGCTGAGAGTGACATGGCCACAAACTAAGGAATGGTGACAAACAGCTACAGGAGTCTGGAACAAGCAGGCAGGATCCTCTACTAGAACATTCAGAGAAAAGTATATATAACTGTTATAGACTAAAGAGTGTCACTCAAAAGTTACTTCCACATTCCAGATGCCAAGACTGAAGAATGTGACTTTATTTAAAAATAAGGTCTTTCTTCCCAGATATAGTTAGATAAATGGCCCGAAGGTGAAGTGATTCTGGGTTAAGATGGCCCCTATATCCAATGTCAATAGAAAGGATCAAAGACAGACAGACATTAGTCAGACGGACACACAGATGGACAGACAGACATAAGTCAGACACACATACATACACACACACAGAGCAGAGAGAGAGAGAGAGAGAGAGAGAGAGAGAGACAGAGAGAGAGAGAAAGAGACAGAGAGACAGAGAGACAGAGAAAGTGGGCACAGATTCTCTATTTCTGGCTATGTAAAGATACAGAAACTTGGGAAAATCTAATAAGAAAGTTAGCCTCACGTGAGGACTTCTGATCTTAGACTTTTAGAATCAAAGCTGAAATAAATCTTTTTTTTCCTTAAAATAATCACCTAGGCTTGAACATTTTCTTATAGTAGTGGAAAATGGACAATTTTAAAATTTAGTAAAATTATATTCCAGATCACGTGTAAAAGTACTGTGAACACCTAGTGACATTATGAAATTCAAGTTTATTTAAGCATGCTCTGTTTTGTTCAAATGCTCTATCCCGGATCAAAGATCTTTAACCCCATGCCAGATCTGACATCAGAGACCAAGGTCTTTGACAAGGCCTGGCGTGCTCTGAATGCTGTAGGTATTACAAAGCTCTGAGAGCTACAGCTGAAGAGTGTGGAGGTCCCGGAGATGATACCTGAGATGAACAGGTAACAGAGCCAGGCAGTCTTTGTCAGCCCCGTGAGCAGAAGGAAAGGAAAGGAGGGGGTTAATAATCGATAGTACCTATTCTATAAAATCTCAGGACATGCAATGTGCAGTGCGTGGTGTAATTAATTTTCTCACCTGGAATGCCTGTGAAACCCTAAACCTCAGGATTTCAGGATGTGGTTATGTTTGGAGACCGGGTCTTCAAAGCACTATTTAGTGCAAAAATGAGGTCAGTGAGGTGGACTCCAAGTTGATAGCACCATGCCATTGGAAGATGAGGGAATTTTGACTAAGACAGTTGTTCCTGGTCTTTCAGCATTGTAAGAAGGTCAGTTGTGGAGAGCTACGCTTCAGCATCCTCATTACGATGGCCTCATCCCCACATCTCTTCAATGGCCTGTCTAGGTTGTTACTATTTTTTTGGTGGTGAGCTAATGGTTATCATATAGGCTTTCTATATCCTCTTTTCCTTAACTGTGAGTCTTCAACCATAAACACCATGGAAAAATAGCTTCCTTTCCCTTTACTGTTAGCAGGGCATGGGTCATGGACTTCCACATGGTCTCAGGCATCAACACAAGCCTCACTTGAACCCCAACATTGATGGTTTCTGGCCAGGGTGTGGGTGGGTAAGGACTCAGTTTTCTTTAAGAGACTGGCCAGTGGATGTTTGACCAGTGGGTACGTGAGCAACACAAATTGGACTTTACTTTTCTTGGAGGGGGAGGTCACAAGGGTTGGGGAGGTCACAAGGGTGGGGGAAGTCACAAGGGTGGGGGAATAGACCTGGGAGGTCAGGGAAGTAAGAATGATCAAGGTCTAGGATATGAGATTCCCAAATAATCAATAAAAGGATCGTGAAAAGAAGAACAGAAAGAGAGAAAATCTGCCATTATGTGAGCTGACTGGTTCGTGGCTTTGGTTGTGACAGGCTAAGCTGACTGCACAACATGCTTTTTTCATGTAGTCATGATCACAGCCTTGTAGTGTGAAGAATAGTGCGTCTATTGAAAATGAGAGCCAAGACCAAGTTTGGAAAGGTCACCATTTTCCAAAGTGACACAGTGGGCATGTGGCAGATTGGGGACTCAACTCCTGGGTGAGGAAATGAAAGGACAAAAAAAAAAATAAAGTTCCAGAACATTCCTTGGCATGTTAGTCTAGATTTAGTATTTTAAAACTATTTTGTTTGCTATTTGTCTTCAAGAATTACATATTGAGACATTTAAAAATGGAAGCAAAGTTTATTTTCTTATTGAACTGCTGCAATATTGGGTGTGAAAGGCTCTCTATAAACTCGTGTGTTTGAACATATGCCTAGTTAGTAGCACAGTTCATGAGGCTGGGAAATTTACAAGGTGAGGCCTGATTGGCTGAAGTAGGCCTCTGAAAGGGAGCTTTCTAACTTAACCCCGGTCCTAGTTCTGGCCCAAAGTCTTCTCCTTATTGACATGTGGATGTGTAATCAAGTCACCTCATGGTTTTAGTTCTTCCTTCTACCAGAAGTCGTTATGAAATTCCTCCACACCCACCCTTATTGTGGGCTAGTATCCTTTCAGATCTTGAGCCAAAATAAGCTGGCTCTTATTAGGGCTTGGTCAGAACAGTAAGAAAAGTGGCGGATACAATTTATCATTGTGCCCTGAATCTCACAGGAAGGACTTTTATTTTTCAGGGTAACTCTGAAGTCAGGTTTAATTGGCAGTAGTTCTTGTATTGGGTCATAAACAGCATATGTGCTCAGCCATACAGTCGGCCTAAGATTTCTTAGGTAGGAGATGAATGATACATGGCTGAAAACACTGCAGGAAGCTGAGTCTACCTTCTTGTTTATATCTATTTTCCTCAAGACACACATGCTTTCATTGTATCATGTTATTGATACACACACACACACACACACACACACACACACAGAGGGGGGGGGAAGGAGGGAGGGAGGGAGGGACAGAGAGAGAGAGAGAGAGAGAGAGAGAGAGAGAGAGAGAGAGAGAACTATATGTACATAGAGATATTCCTGTACACGGTGACAAAGAGAGAGAGAAGAAAATACCCACAAGATCACTTGCTTACAAAGACACATATATCATATACCACATTCTCTGCACACCAATACATGCACACATCCCACTAGACATATACATAAAACACATACAGACATAAGCAACCTCCCCCCTCACACATACTTTCTGTTCCTGGTTCACTGATGAAAATGACATTTTGTACTCAGGCTCAGAGAAGACACTCCTGTCAGACTGACTAAGGTTAGCGAACTGGGCCAAAAATTCTCTAGCAGGATACAGGCAGCTAGAGGCAGAGAGTAGGTGGAGTCAGTCCTGAACTCTCTGAGTAAGTCAAATTGCCGAGGACAAAGACTGGGATAGCAAAGGATAGACAACCGAGACACACACTCGCCTACTCTGCCTCAGCTCACCCTGACTTTGAGCTCCAACCACCAGGAACCCTGAAGGGCACCCATTCCTCTTAGTCCTCAGTGTGGGTCAGGCAGAATGAGGTACTCCACACCCATAGGCTCAGCACCTAGGAACTAAAATCTCACCTTCAAGAGCAAATATACTCTTGTAATACATTTCTCATCAGATTCAGAGTCTCAAAAGACCAAATCATAAAGAGAACACACAACTAATTTTCTCAGATTATAGCTATGTGAAGCGCAGCTTCTATTTTTGCAGCTGGTTTATGTCATTTCTGCATTTTATTAAAGAAAGATGAAAATGGGGGCAAATTACAGTGTATGTGTAACTCCAAGTTAATCATCATTTTGGTAGGGAGAAGAAAATTGTTTACTACGAGTCGAGACACTTCTGTTTAGCTGCCAAGAAAGGCACAGTAACACCTGTTCAACACAACTCTTTTCAGATTTATATTTGACAGAGACAAAGAAGGGGACTTTCAGATACCGCCCCAACTAGGTATCATAATGGTGCTGTGGTAATGTTATCGAGTACTACACTTTCTCTACATAAATCAGAAACAGTTCTGGAAAAGCAAAACACAGTAAAATTTCAAGTGAACGGTAGCAGAGTTAAATCAGTTTATCACGTGAACAGGAAGAAAGTCAAAATGTGTCTACTGAGCAAAAGAATTTTGGCTCCAACTGACATCCATATTCTGGCAATCATTGCTCAGCTCAAGCCCTCTGTTACACCCAAGCTGAGCACTGTGTCCTCCATTGACCCTCAAGTCTGACCTCCTGTATTTCATGAGATATTTAACCTTTTCCTGCATCTCTGTCAAAGACATACCTTTGAAATCTTTGATTATATGCTGTACTTAAGAAACAGCATATATACATCTTGGCCTGCTAATCAGTACTTAGCTCTTCTTGGGAGATGAAGAAGCTCATTTTAACTCTGTTTTATTTTAATCTGCTTCTTAGGTCAGTATTAGGTTAGAATCAAAAGTGATTAGTCCAGAGGGTTCCCATACCCCTCTTAGCTTCATCATGCACAGCATCTCTTGTAAACCTTCTCCAGGAGAACATCGTGTTCATTGCAGTTACGGTCCTACATAATCATCACCCAGGGCTCACAGCTAACTAAGTACTCACATTTACTTTTTTTTTTTGTCTTTATTAACTTGAGTATTTCTTATTTACATTTCGATTGTTATTCCCCTTCCCAGTTTCCTGTCTAACATCCCCCTAACCCCTCCCCCTCCCCTTCAATGTTGGTTTCCCCTCCCCATCCTCCCCCCATTACCACCCTCCCCCCAACAATCACATTCACTGGGGGTTCAGTCTTGGCAGGACCAAGGGCTTCCCCTTCCACTGGTGCTCTTACTAGGCTATTCATTGCTACCTATGAGGTTGGAGCCCAGGGTCAGTCCATGTATAGTCTTTGGGTAGTGGCTTAGTCCCTGGAAGCTCTGGTTGGTTGGCATTGTTGTTTATATGGGGTCTTGAGCCCCTTCAAACTCTTCCAGTCCTTTCTCTGATTCCTTCAACGGGGGTCCCGTTCTCAGTTCAGTGGATTGCTGTTGGCATTCACCTATGTATTTGCTGTATTCTGGGTGTGTCTCTCAGGAGAGATCTACATCCGGTTCCTGTCGGCCTGCACTTCTTTGCTTCATCTATCTTATCTAGTTTGGTGGCTGTATATGTATGGGCCACATGTGGGGCAGGCTCTGAATGGGTGTTCCTTCTGCCTCTGTTCTAAACTTTGCCTCCCTATTCCCTCCCAAGGGTATTCTTGTTCCCCTTTTAAAGAAGGAGTGAAGCATCTGCATTTTGGCCATCCTTCTTGAGTTTCATGTGTTCTGTGCATCTAGGGTAATTCAAGCATTTGGGCTAATAGCCACTTATCAATGAGTGCATACCATGTGTGTTCTTCTGTGATTGGGTTACCTCACTCAGGATGATATTTTCCAGATCCATCCATTTGCCTATGAATTTCATAAAGTCATTGTTTTTGATAGCTGAGTAATATTCCATTGTGTAGATAGTACTCACATTTATGATCCAGACAAATTTATAATGAGAGTCCACCATTGTCACACCAGACAGGATGACTTTACTTCTGTAAACATATTTTACTTTCCTGTTGTTGATTTCTACCTTTCCTTAATTAACCCTTGGAAGCCTCTGGCATTTTAGATGGTTCTATGGTTTTGACTTTTCCATACTGTCCTATAGCTATAATTATATCTAATGTAGGTTTTTAACAACGGACTTCTTTTATTTGATGATACAAATTTAAATAGCCTCCACGTGTTTCTATGACTTATGCCTCAATTCTTTTAGGATGGGAATATTGCTCTACGAAGTGTGCATATTTTAGTTTTTGTATTAGTTCACATACTGATGAAGATATTACACATGAATTTTGGTGATTATGAATAAAGCTACCATAAATATGGCTGGGCAAGTGTGAATACAAATTTCCAGTCCATTTAGATATATTCTAAGGAGCTCAACCTATGGTTTATGTGGTATAAAGATCCTTAAAGTTACCTGTCTTCTCTAATTCACAGTAGAAAGAAAGAGAGTAGCCAGGGCTTGTACAAGCTTGTTTTGGAGGCAGAAATCCTAAAATAACATCCTAGGTGTAGAGAAAATCCTTTGAGGTTTCATCAAATTTGTCCGAAGTTCTTGGTTGTACACACTCAGGGTCATGAATGTCAACATTCTTTGACATTCACTTGTTATTGAAATATTAAGCATTCTTCTGAGTACAGGGATCTTTCATAGAGTCTCCCCTCTGAAACCAGGAAGATAAAACAACAAAAGGAACCTACAATAGCCAGCCTAGATCCCTCACCCAGTTCCGCTTAATATTAGTGGAGGATGTGAGGCCAGCTAATCCCCTTCAATAAAAAAATTCCAAATAAATTGATGGTGATATCTATTGCATGCAGGATAATTTTTGAGCAAATTTAAAGTATCAGTTACTACATGGGATTATTTTTTCTGAATATTAAATGAGTTAATGTGTATATACACACACACACTTTTCTGTTTCTTTATAGATTAAGATAAGTAGGAAAATATATGCACACAGTTTGTGAGATTCTGTATAGATGCATATATGTACATATATACATGTAGGTGTGTATGAACATACATATGTACATGTGAACACTCATGCATGTATATATATATTCATATATATCTATATATCTCTATCTGTCTAATGATTTTACTGCTCTGAACAGACACCATGACCAAGGCAAGTCTTATAAAGGACAACATTTAATTGGGCTGACTTACAGTTTTACAGGTTCAGTCCATCATCATCAAGGTGGGAGCAGGGCAGCATCTAGGCAGGCATGATGCAGGCAGAGCTGAGAGTTCTACATCTTCATCTAAAGCTTGCTAGTGGAAGACTAAGCCCACACCCATAGTGACACACCTATTCCCACAGGGCCACACCTTCTAATAGTGCCACTGCCGCCTGGGCTGAGTTTGTTCTCTCTCTCTCTCTCTCTCTCTCTCTCTCTCTCTCTCTCTTTCTCTCTCTCTCTCTCTCTCTCTCTCTCTCTCTCTCTCTCTCTTTCTCTCTCTCTCTCTCTCTCTGTGTGTGTGTGTGTGTGTATCGTGAGAGAGAGACAGAGAGAGACAGAGAGAGAGAGAGACAGAGAGAGAGAGAGAAAAGAGGAATTCTAAATATCTAATCTTAGTTTAGCTGCATGACAAGCCCCATTTCACTGTTTTAGAGCCTCCGAGCTGAATGCTGCTGTGGCCTTTGAGTTCTCTCCCTTTCCCTCCACTTGGCACTTAAGCTGCACAAACAGCACTTGAATTGAGGTCCGAGCAGACCTTCTTAATCTAATCAATTCTGAACTACTTGCTGTCGAGGGCTAACAGCCTCTTGAAACGTGGGGCTGTTCCACATTTCATTTACATGACGGATGAGATGCACAAATGGATTAAGTGGCAGATGAGCACCTTGGGACAGAAAGCAACTGTCATCACGCTGCTTGTCTGTGTCCCAGTAAATTCAGCTACAGAGGGAAACCATAAGGCCTTGTGAGGTGGGAGCTGGGTCAGGAGCTCCACAGTAGTGCTAGCCCCAGCCAGGGTCTTTCATGTGACTGACCCTCCCCAAGTTGGACTCCATTACAAAATAATTCTGCCCTGATTTGTCTCCCACATCCCTGAATGTGTTGGTTCTTTGTGAGGAGCTTAAGTGGAGTAGAAATTACATCCAGGAACTGCAGTTGATAAATGATACTAAAATTAAATATCAGGTGTCTGGGGAGATGGCGTAGTGGCTAAAGTATTTTCAGTGCAAGCATGGAGACTGAAGTTGGATTCCCATGCCCGTGTAAAGTTGGACAAAGTAACACATCTCCGTTATCCCAGTTCTCTTTTGGTAAGACAGAAGACTCACAGGTCAACGAGCCTAGACTATGTTGTAAACAACCAGAGACCCTGTCTCAAACAATGTCTATCTCAAGCAAGCAAGGACTGACAAATGTTGGCCTGCCCATACTTATGCCTACAAATAGTCATATGTGCACCCATCATTCTCACTCATATATACACAGATAGACAGATTGCAAATAAAACAAAATAAACAAGTAACAAAAACCCATCTCCTGTATCTTTCTTGATATATTGTCCACCCTTACATGGAATACCTGTGTTAGAGATTGGTTCTAATTCTTTGAATCAATCAGGAATCTTCATGTCCAAATGCTAAAGGTCTTTGTCCCCAATTGGTTTTTGATTGATCAATAAAGATGCCAACAGCTAACGGTTGGGTACTGGGTGGGACCCTTAGAGTTGCATGGGCTAGGACACAGAGAGGAACAGAGCAGGATGGCCATGACTTGAGGTAGAAGAATGCCAACTAGCTATGTGAGATTTCGGTTAAGTAGCTACTCTCCACTTCCCTGATGGTCCTGGGGTAGTAGGAGAAGGTTTAGGAGTGTCCACCCTTTGAGGTAGCCAAGGCATTTTAAAAATAAGCTAATGTGTATGTATGTCTTTTATTTGTGGATCCAAAGATAGCTCCTGGGTGGGTGCATACATATGAGCCCCCAGGAGTTCTAAGCTGTGCAGCACAAACTCGCCACAACATTACTGACATTAGTAATTTTGAGGTTACTATCACTTCTGTTGTAAGAACTTACTGTAAATGTTTGAAAGCAGTGAGTGTGCCAAGCAATATCTTCAGTCTATGGCAATCTATGTTTAGGATTTATTTTATTTGCTGAGATTATACTATAATTAAATCATTTTCCACTTCTTGTTCCTCCTTCTAAACCATTCAATATACCCTGCTTGCTTTCAAATTCATGACCTCTTTTTAAATGAATTATTGTTACCGACTCTGGTACATTATCCTCTGAGTTACACATGAATGCAAACACACACACACACACACACACACACACACACACACACACACACACAAAACACCTTATGTACGCACACTCAACTAACCAAACAACCCATCAAAGTGTGTATGTGTGTGTATTTATACACACACATACACACACACAAATATATGATGTCTAGTTCTAGGCATGTACACTCATGTGTGCATGAGTACTGCTTCTGAGTTCAGTCATATGTTGACATGTGTACACATTCATATGCATGCAGTTTCTGAATGTTTGGTAAGGGAGAGATCATGAGGCTTCAACCCTACACTAAGAGAGAGAGCCAACTAAGGAATTCTGAGATCTGGAGAAATAGTCCTCCCCAGTGATAAACACATGAATTGGATAGCCAATGATTTCATAAAGCTTGAATTAAAGGTCCACCCGAGGGATACCACAGTCCAATCCTCTGCCCCGATGTAGATGGGAATCTCTACAGGCTGCTCCATTTCTATGGTTTTTAAACTTTCCAAGGGCTTCATCATATTAATTAGCATTAATTCATTAAGTGATGTTGCTTTGTTCATCATAGTTCTCTTTCAAAGTTGTTTTTGATGATGTCTCAGATCTGAACTCATTACTGGAAAAACATTACCCGCTCCTTTGAACTTTGGAAAGGATATATGTGTATGTATAACCTAAAAATAATCTGCTCAATCTGCCTAATATTACCTGTGTGTATGTTTTGGGGGATGACCATTTAATATTAGATAATCATTTGTATGCCTTTTATGTCTACTTTGTCATGTATATTGGCATTGTACTTGTTCAGCACATTTAAGCAGCCATCTCAGTGAGTCTTCATGGGTCCAGAATCTGACATTACTTGGAGACACACAGTCTCATAGCAAACTCCCTTATCTTCTTCCCCTCATAATTTTTCAATCTCCTCTTCCACAGAGTCACAATGTTCCCTGAACTTTAGGTGTGGGAGTGGTCTCTAGACAAATCCATTGGGACTGGCCTCTACAACTCTGTCTTTAGTTGGTAGTAGTCTCTGTTATAAAGAGAAGCTTCCTTTTTGGGGTGAAAGCTATGCTTATCTGTGGGTATAAGGACAAATGTTTATAGATTGTTGTTAGAGATTATGCTGGCTTAAGAAAGTAGTAGTATACATGAATTCATTAAAACTGAGTAATTAGCTAGGTTTCCAATATCAGGCATAGTTTCACTCTTATTGGGTGTGCTTTAAGTCCAACTAGAGAGCTATTGGTTACCACCAAGGTATGTGTGCTTCTACTGAACCCTTAGGGAAATTATGCCATGCTGTTCATTGTTGTGGTTCATAGACTTTATGGCTGGGTAACACTGTTTGCTGCCTGCATCCTTTGGAAGCTTGCGTGGTGCTTTCTAGTACTACGAACAATAGTTCTCCTGGAGGAGCCCTTCAGTTCCAGCTGAGGGTCCTCTGCTTTCTCTTTCTTAAACAATAGGTACTTAACCTTGATCTCAGGGTGGAGGTGTACCAAGGGCAAGAAAAATAGGTTACTGTTCTGAGAGTCTCCCAGGCAGCCCTGATCAACAACTCAAAGGAGGTTTTCTTTCTTTTTTATTTTTCTTTTCTTTTCTTTTTTTTTCTTTTTTTCTGGAGCTGAGGTCTGAACCCAGGGCAAGCGCTCTACCACTGAGCTAAATCCCCAACCCCAAAAGAGATTTTCTAATGCCTGGTATTAGGAACTTTTTGTTAGATGGTCTTTGGCTCTTGGAAGGAGCCTTGTCAAACTGAATGATGCAAGTTCACTAAAAGTGTATTTATACAAAAGAGTATGTGTATTATAAGTATTTTTATAGTTAATATTACAATTCCTTATGAATTTTCAGACATTCTTCTTGTTATGTTCTATTCCTCCCTTCCCCTCTCTCCCACTTTCCTCCCCTTCTCTTTTCTCAGATTGAATCCAGGGCCTTGTTTATGCATGGTGAGTATTCTGTCACTAAGCATGCTACAAAGTCCTCCACTCTGAAGTTTCTAGGAGCAGCATCATTTTTCCTGGTTGCTGTGGGATTCCATCTATCATCATAAAGTGATTGTCTAGTTGTGTTCTGACAAAGGAATGAACACTTACCCAGGATTATAACAAACTGTCACTTCACGTCATAGATAACATTTGATGAAGCTTTTTTTTTCCCACAGAGGCCACATTTTGACGTTAAATACCTCCAAAATTTTGCCTCTCAGGAGATTTGTGAAAAATCCCACACAATAAGATAGAAACACGGGTATCAGCACCTTACAAATGGTCAAAGAATTCTACGCACTGACAGGACCTTTAATATAAGTAAGATTGTGAGCATCCATAGAGCTTTGCATTTTATAAAATGCTTTCAAATTTGATTTACGATTTAGTCTTTGCAACAGCCCTCTGCACTATATATATAGTGATATTTTGGAGATAAAAATCGCATAGACCCAACGAAAGAAAAGGACTTTTTATGATGAAAAATGAAGCCCAAACGGAACACAGGGCACCCTTCAAAGTGAAATACTTGTGTATAAATCTAACAGAATGATACAAGGAAAACTAGAAAACTGATAAAATGCGAAAGAACTACATGGATGAAAGATAGATGTTCTGCATCTGTGGGCAGGAAGACATAATATTGCTAAGATGTTATTTCTTCTTGACTTCATCTCTAGGTTCTACATAATCACAGTCAAAGTCCCAGGAACTTCTTGAAGTCTATAGCTCATATGGAAAGTCATAAAACCCTGACTGGCCAACATGGCTTTGGAGGAAACAAGTCAGAAGATGGGTATGCAACTTGAATACTGACTCTAAAGCTACAAGTAACCAAGGTAGTACAGTATTAACATAGTAAGTGTCATGCTAGGTACAGGGAACAAATCAGAGAGTCTAGAAATAGTCATGCATTGATATGGTCAATTGACCTTTGACAAATATGGTCAGATAAAGGCGTGGGCACAGATACAATGACCCTAGACAGAGATGTTGTAAATTCACAAAAGCAACTCCAAATGAACCCTAAACCTAAAGATGTGAAAATGTGAAATTCTACAAGACAACATAAGAGAAAATATAGTTGGTGTTGGGTGTAGTGATAATTTTTTAAATACAGCATTAGAAGTATGAAATACTACTGATAAGGTGGACCCCCCCCCCTTACAATTAAAACCTTCTTCTCTGGGAAAGTAAATGAGACATAAAGAAAACGATAAATTCTTGCATAGCCTGGGAGAAAATGCTTGCAAAAGATATATTAGATAAAGACTTGTTATCCAAAATATGGGAAGAACACACATTTGACAATAACAAAACAACTAGTTAATAGGCTGAATACTTTAACAAATACCTCACCACAGACACACAAATGAAAAAATAAACATGTAGAAAGTTTTTTAGGAAAACACAAATTTAAAACCTAAGTAACAGATTTTTCTGACTGCATTCTAAATACTTATCCTTAGACACACAAATAAGTGTAGCTTTCACCCTTCATCAAAAAAGCCTCTTTTTGCAATATATGGAGACAGTTAACAAGAGCTATAAACTGATTAAGAAGATATATGAACAGGGACAAAGTGACTGTGGTGCCCAATGCAAAATGCTACGTCTTCAGTGCAATGGCAACATTTAATGCTCATGGAATATTTCAGAAGAGGAGGGCCAAGAGGTTGTAAGGATCAGAGGACTATCACCCCTGCTGCTGGATAATGTCTTCTAGATGTGATATGGAAACTACACTGTTTGCAACAATATAACTGCCTAAAGAAACCTACCTGCTACTGACAACACAGGTTGACATGGCAATGTGGATGGAGGAAATCCTACAAGACTCCATTCCTAGATAAAGAGCAATAGGTGGCCAATGGCCCTTGACTGAGAAATCCCCAGTTTCCTACAGGAATGAGCTTCCACATAGGTTGTTCAATCTCAAGTATTCACCTCTGGACACATATACACATGTACACACAAGTAGTGTTAGATGGAATCATTAAGCTGTGCATATGTGTGTGTGTGTGTGTGTGTGTGTGTGTGTGTGTGTGTGACAACAATTAAAAAAAGAGGTCATGAATTTGGAAGAGAGTGACATCACAGGCAGAAACAGGAGTGGTGAAGTTTCAGTGTTCATCTATGAAGTTCTTAAAACATATATTTCTTCCATCTACCAGAGTAAACAAAAACCTATAATAGGAACATCATCAAATATCAGTGGGAAATGGGGAATACTAAACCTTTTCTAGACAAATAATGGATTCCTGGCTTCTTGAAACTTTCAGCTGTAGCTCATGGAAATAAGAGACTTTGGAAGATAGCTTAGAGACTTCTAAGAAAACTAAATGTGCCTTTGTTTTATGGTATCAGACATGCTTCTTGTAATGACCTCAGGAACGGAAGCTATACATCCATACAAAAACCTGTTCACATCAGCTGGGGTGGTTGCTCAGTGGGTAAAATAATTACTATGAAAACTTGAGGAACTGAGTCTGGAGGACTTGTTCTGAAAATGTGAGGTCCTGGGTTTGGAGACCTAGAACTCAACTACAAGAGAAACAAGACACATATGAACACTGGTTAAATGGACACTGGTAACTTGGCTGGAGATTAGCCAAGTCTTGGACTTAAGAAACTTAGAGAAGTTGAGAGGATTGTTAGCAATGGCTCAGTACACCTTTTTTCTTCTCTTTTCTTTTCTTTTCTTTTCTTTTCTTTTGTTTTCTTTTCTTTTCTTTTCTTTTCTTTCCTCTTCTTGTCTTTTCTTTTCTTTTCTTCCTTTCTTTTCTTTTCCTTCTTTTCCTTTTCTCTCCTTCCTTTCCTTTTCTTTTCTTTGCATGTGCTTTTGTATATGTTCCTACATATATGTGCATGACTGCATGGATATGTGAGTGTGTATATCTTATGTGTATGTTAGTATACATATATGTGCATGAGGTGCATGCATACGTGAGTGTGTGTGTGTGTGTGTGTGTGTGTGTGTGTGTGTGTGTAATGTATATATACATATTACAATCAGAGACTTTTCCTGTCCTAGAACTTGTTAAGTAGGTGGGGCTGGCTGGCCAGTTGGTCCCCTGACTTGCCCTTCTCTTCCTTGTCAGCTTTGGGATTATTAGTGTGTACCACCATCCTCCTCTTTGTTATGTTACATACTTATTTTTTTTAAATAATCACAAGTTTGTGGGATTTAATTCAGGTCCTGATGCTTTCATGAAAAGTATTTTACTGAGATATTTCCCAAGCCCTCAGCTCATATTTTCAAATGTTGTGGATTTTACTCGAAGCAATCAATGAAGCCCTTTTGTGAGACAGTCCATGTGAGTTGGCCTTGTCACACAGAGCCCTGGTTATGGTTGCATGTGTGTATTACACATGTAGCTTTTGTCCTGAAGTGTCATTTTCTTTCCTTCCTTCCCTCATAGAGCAGCTAGAGTGTGCTCCTGGCTTTTATTTTGAATATGACTAGAATTGATTTTACCTGAAAAAAAAAACCCAGGAAGAAATCAGATCTTTCATAACAAAGTAATGGATTCCAGGCTTCTTGAGAATTCCCTGTAAGATGAACAATGCTTCCATTACTATAGTAGAAGGAAAAAAACTATGTTGCACGAATGTGATTTCCATTCAAATATTATCTTGAGTTTGAAAGTAGTACAAAGGAATACATAAAACTCTCCTTTATTAACTTGTTAAGATGTGAAACAATAGACAGAAATAAAATACAATATAGTGAAATCGATATATAAGCTAAGGTCGTTTTTAATTATAACTTAAATTAACCAGCGCATCTTCTTTATGGAAGAATTCATTTAAAAAAACTGTCTGCAAAAGTATATTCAATTACAATTGGCAATTGAAAATTTTCTGTTTTAGTTCACTCAAAGATTATTGTTTATTTTCTGTTAAAATTAATATAACTATTGTATACTCATTTCTGCTACTAAAGGGTCTCTTCTCATTTCTTGTTTATAGATAGTATAGATGTAAAATTAGGTTGCCTTGAGCAATGTTCTTTTTTCTTTAATCTCCCCCCAAAAGAGAACGTAAACACCCAACTGTTAGTGGCATGAAGATGCTAATACATTAGTGGGGTTCCTTGCATGGCCGGAGACTCTTAGAATCCTCTAGGAAAAAGGAATTGGTGATGCTTTATACGTCTGAAAGATTAGAGGACTGAATTTTATCACAAATATATGACTTTTTTGGGGTGACTCTTGTCCAAACATTTTTAAAAGTGAAAATATATTTGAAAGTCATGTTCTCAACAGGGACAATGACCATCGGACAGGTTCGACTTCTGACAAAAGGGGTTCTAAGAAAATCTGTTTAGACACTTAAATTGTTGCTTGGTTTTTATGATATATGTATGCATGCAATGGGTTGGAGATCCGTGGTGACAATAATGAATCTGTGAGAGTGGATTTAACACAGTGCATGGGAAAAGGCCTCGTGTGTTCAGCAGATGTTCTAGAAAAGCGGTGAAGAAAGAAATGTGTTGAAGGGTTATGCAAACTAAGACTGAATTTGTGGGAGCAAGACACCTTCTGGAGTATTTGAAGCCTTTGCCTTGATTACACTGCTATGTCTCAAAACTGAAGGCCCAAAAGTCCCCAAGAGCTGAGAAGCAAGCAGATTCCTGCCCTGCCCATCCCTAGACTCAGATTCAAGTTTGAGAAGACACAGTGCATAAGAATTTCCACTTCTAAGAAACATGTAGATTATGCTGATATAGCCACCTTGCTAGACTTGATGTTGAGAAGACAAAAAAGATTGTATTTAGTTACAATCAACACAGTCTAAGAGATAGACTGATACTTTAAGAGATCAACCCAGGAGAGAGACTCAGTGGCTGAAAGATTACATGAGAGACTCAAGAAATTTAAAAGAATAGGGAGAGTGAATAAGCGATGCATTATTTTTTCAGTTATTTAAAACCGTGCAATTTTGCTATGGCTACGGGCACTAGGGAGGCCTACCTAGGGGCTGTGATCTAGGATGCAGAGAAAAATAAAGTTTTCTCCATGGTAGATTCTACCAAAGGCATAATTAATTCTGTGAGTATAGAACACGCTCTGTTAGCAGAGTGATCCTTGGGGAAACTGGGAAAAGGGATAACATTAGAAATGTAAATAAATAAAATATCCAATAAAAAAAAATAGTGATCCTCTGCAGGGTAGTTGGAGTGTACGTCTTTAATCCCAGCACCTGGAAGCAGAAGCAGTCAAATCTCTGAATTCAAGGCTAGCCTGGTCTACAGAGTGAGTTCGAGGATAGCCAGGGCCAAACAGGGAAACCCTGTCTTGAATCTCCCCAAACTAAAAAGTGAGCTCCCGTTCCTGGGTCTAGGGAGGTGATGAATGTTCATGCATGAAGATGGAGATGAAACAAACAGCTCTTGGCCCAAGATCCTCCTTTCTCTTCCCATTTCCTTTCTCTTCATTTTCTTTTCTCTTATATCCTCTTTATGCCTTTTGATGCTTTCAACTTAACTTGGAGCTGTGGCAGTCATTGGCTTGTGTGTGTGTATGTGTGTGTGTGTGTGTGTGTGTGTGTGTGTGTGTGTGTGTGTGTGAAAATGGTAATTCTAACCGTTAGTGTGTGATGGGTTCTCTGTGGGTTTGGTCATCCCTTGATGACACAGACCTTCAGTGACTATTGTACTGAGGCATTTGAAAGGGCTCAGAAAGTAATATTCAAAGGAATCAAGCATTCAGAATTTTGAAAAAAAATTAGCGTCCATCCCAAGACCTAAAAATGAAATATGAAGTTGCATTTATATGTGTATGAATACATGTGTATACATACATGTATGTATGTATACATTAATATGTGCATGTGTGCGTGTATTGATGTATCCGCATGTCTGTGCTAAGGAGGATTGAGAAAGAGAGAGAGATAGAGGGGAAAGAATGAGAGACAGAAATGGCAGCTCTTGGCCTACCTAACATGCCTGTTTATTCTCTACTACTGCTAAATACTTTTCTGTGTGACAAAGTAGAGGAAGTTCTCCAGACTACAGAAGCTGTCATATAGAGGCTCAGCTGATGCCTTTAGAAGGAACCTCTTTTCTGGTTATAGTTGGCATATTAAAGGGCTTCATTATCTTCCTTTCCTCTAATCATTTCTCGTGCCTGAGTCCCCGCAGACATGAGATCTTACGTTTTACATAAAAATGGCTCTAAAACTCAAAGATGGTTGAGTGTCCTTTAGGTACCTCTAACTTGAAAACAAGGACGCACTTTTTTTTCCCTGTAAACCTGCTAATACTGAAAACCTCAACCCCTTTTAACACTCAGTAAGGTTTGGGGACTATTTGTAAAAAAGAAACGCAGATTCCGGATTTTCAGAGGTTTTATTGAGCTCAAGAAGCCAGGGTTGCTTCCCAGCTGACAGACACTAGAGTTGGTTTCAGATATAGAAGGACAAGGGCAGGAAAAAGGGAATGCAAATCATGCATCCCGAACCTGACTGTTCCACTGGGAATGGAGGTCTTCCCTTCTTGTTTTTTTCTCTTTTAAAACACCATTTTGCTTTCCAGATATTAGTTGGAGGTGGACAGAACCTCTGTTGTCTCCTCTCCTCACATTCACTTCAAGAACTGTGTCGATGCACAGAAGCTCAAGCGTCAAAGGATCCTCATTCAATCTCTTGTTGTGGTTGGATGGCTTTGGCACTAACGTTATCCTCCATGCCCATCTCAGACAGATGAGCAGAGTTCCGAGCATCCTTTTCAGATATGACAATTCAGTGGGTTCAGTGAACAAGGGAACCAAGGAACCCCTTTCCCAGACGAAAGGATACCTCCAAAGGTTTGCCATGACTGAAGTGACACAGTTGTCACTTGGCACTGCATCAGTGGATTTAGCCCAAAGTGCTAGAAAAAACTAATGGCTCTCTGCTCTGACAGTCCCCTGCTTGGCACAGGACAATAGGAAGTGTTCAGATGTGTCAAGCTTTGGTGTCAGCAGTTAACCAGGGACCTCTAGTAATCAGCAAGATGAGCAGTGTTGGGGACATCAGAGATGGGTTCCCTTCTCTCCTCCAAGCTCCCAGTAGCAGAAGGCTGTCTTCAAGCATTTGAGAAGAGTATGGACATATGGAGAAAAAATCAGGAGGAGAATTTTAAAAACCAGAATCATGGGGAGGGAGTTATGTTAGGAGATTTTGCTCAGGCAGACAATCACTGAATGTGAGCTAATCCTGGAGGGCAGACCAAGAGACCCTAGAGAGGCATACACAGTGGTCATGTGAGGTTGGGAAGGCTGATGATTATAGTGTGGTCAGTTCTGTAGGTGGAAGGGATGGTCAGTGCTGTTCAGAAATGACAGGCCTGTCCCTTATGAACATTCATACTCCTGGAGAGAGGCTATACTGCAGATTTCTCTGTGCTGTAAGATCAGGACTCCCAGCCAAGCTGTCTCACATGATTTGGCTTGCGTTACACGTTCATATCCAGGCCTGTATTACTAGAATGGCTGATCCCATTCTCAAAAACATTCTCAGGGGCTCTTCTGCAGCTCCCCGGGGAAGGGTGGCACATGGAGCCAACTCTGGGCAAGGTCCCAATAGGATGCTGATTAGCCCAGGTGGTGCAAAATGGGCCCTTCTCAGGGAGCTGCTAAGGTTATCTTTTGTTGGAAGAGACTAGCTTTAGAGGGCAAAGCTGATTAATAGTGTAGTCAGCACCGACAGTACATCCTGGTAAGTTCCAGACACTTTCTTGGTCTGACATATAAAGCATAGCCTCAGTGCTATTGTATCTCTCGCATGCTTATCTATATTCTAATTTCTGTAGGTATATAAGTTTCTTCCTTGATTCCCTGCCTATGTTTCTCTGCCTGCCATGATAGTCTTCTCCATCATCTGTTCCGGGAAACTTCTGGTTCAACGCCGAGCCCAGAACACCTCTCCTCAGTGGCATGAGCTAGCTTCCATAGTATCTTGGTTTTAATAATTAGAACAAATTGAACTAAGGAGAAAAAGCTTTTCCAGGGGCGGGATGGAGAATGAAGACAGGACTCACACACTACTTAAGAAACATATAGAAACAGGTGGTGGCCATGAAGAACAAAACTGAGATAAGTAGAAGCATGAGAGTTTAGTTGGGTTGGGAAGTCTGACTGAGACCCCAACCCATGAAGTGTGGACTAAGATGTATTTTGAAGGAATGAGAACTCAGCTGTACTTGTGGATCAGCTATGTCCCTGGAGAGAAATGGAGGCTTTCTGTCTAGAGTCAGATGGGTATAGAACGTGTACATGGTACCTAGATATTTACAACTCTCAAAAATGAAAGAAAATATCTAGGAGTTAGCCATTCATGTACAAAATTCCAGTCAATTTATAACAAGCAGCATTGAAACACTGAGAAAGCAAAAGGGACAGGTAGCAAAGAATTGGAAAGTTCAGGATCAAAGATGTGGATCCTATTGAGACCTTCTGAGCCTTGAGCACAGAATGCTAAGCAGAACTGTATGGCCACAGTCTCACGCTCACATTAAAAGAAATTGAACACTTAGGCTAGAGAGATGGCTCAGCAGTTAAGAGCACTGACTGCTCTTCCAGAAGTTCTGAGTTCAATTCCCAGCAACCACATGGTGGCTCACAACCATCTGTAATGAGATCTGATGCCCTCTTCTTGTGTGTCTGAAGACAGCTCAGTGTACATAAAATAAATAAATCTTAAAAACAAAGAAATTGAACACTCAGTGTGATTTACAAAACAGCCCAGAGTGATGTGAAGTTATTTATCTTAAAATCTTTTAAATATAGTTCAAAAGAATATTTATTTATTTATTTCAATTGCTTACATAATCCCATAATCTACATTGCTATATTTTGTTGTCTCCTCCATATTCTTTCTGTCCAGATATAGAAATTTCTCCAAGTTTTGAATTCTGGGCCATTTTTAAAAGAAAGACAGTGGTCACATTTATCATTGATCACTTGTGAGAGACTGAATCACTTATCTATCAGATCCAATTACAGTGGGTTTTGGGGTGCTTGGCTTGGTCTCCACCAGTTTTCCCATTCTTCTGTCGGCATCCATGGGCTGCTATTGGACTGAGGGCTTCTGAAATTCCATCCTTCCATATGAACAACAGTACCAACCAACCAGAGCTTCCAGGGACTAAGCCACTACCCAAAGACTATAAATGGACTGACCCTGGGCTACAACCTTATAGGTAGGAATGAATATCCTAGTAAGAGCACCAGTGGAAGGGGAAGCCCTTGGTCCTGCTAAGACTGAACCCCCAGTGAACGTGATTGTTGGGGGGAGGGCGAGGGGAACACCCATAGAGAAGGGGAGGGGGGATGTTGGCCCTGAAACCGGGAAAGGGAATAACAATTGAAATGTAAATAAGAAATACCCAAGTTAATAAAGATGAAAAAAAAAAAGAAAAAGAAAAAGAAATTCCATCCTTATTTGCTTATCTCTAAGGCTTGAGGGATATCCTCACCAGCCAGTAAGCTGAGGTATGAACTTGTTGCTCACTGTACGGCTCTGAATTCATTAAACAATCTTAAGAAAAAGGCCTAGATAGAGCTAGGGAGCAGAGAGAGCAGAGGTGTTGAAGCGTGGGCTTGGGAGCTGGGCAGACAACCTGTCTGAAGCATGCCTGGGATGCCTACTTCAGGCATGAGCCTTGTAAGTGGCCTTCATCCATCTCCAATATCTTCAGCTACTTTCCACATTGTGTGAGGGATTATCTACCTAATGCTTCAGACATCGGCTCATCAACAGTTTATGGATATTGCAGTTTCAAGTCTTAATAATTCTAGCTAACTAAGGATCTCATAATAAACAAGCAAGTGGAGATTAACCATTAATACCAGGAATTCAATTCTAATTATGTATGGGAGCGATCAGCTTACGATAATAGTCTCATATTTTGAAGGTTACTTCATAATGTTGTTTTCTTCTTATAGGATGCATTCATGATAAATCTAAACTTAAATATAAAAAACAACCCAAACTTGTTTTCTACAGCATGCAGCCTATTCGCATAGCCTAAATTTTTAAAAATTGTAAGTAAATCACTAGTTTCCATTCTCATATTCTAGAGGTATATTTTGTGGGATCTTTCTGTATGGGATGTAACCAACTGTCTGGTGACTGACTCTCGGCTTTCAAATGTTTTCTATTACAGGCACTAAATTATTTCATGGAAAGCCTATGGCTTTGGAGGTGTTTCTGATTTTGTGGTAGTCTTTTATTTAGTGATCTCATACATTGACAAAATAGTGAAACTAATAATAAAAACAGATGACAGATGGATGCTGGGAGTAGAGGGAAGTAGAGGTATTGATTGAAGGCAGCAGCCTTTTAATTATGAGAGAAGCTAGTTCTGGTTATCTATGCTATACAAGGACAACAATGCGTTATATACATGACCTTTGCTAAGAGCATAGTTCTGAAGTATTCTCCCCACAAAGAATAATAGGAACCATGTATGGAGGCAAATGGTAATTGAACGAGTATGGTAAACTTTTTACCATTTAAATGTCTAACACAACAAACATCTTATTATATATCTTAAAATGCATAGACGTTCTCTTAGTAGAGTTGCTATTAAAATCATTATCAGCTATTTTTTATATGCATGTGCTCAAGTATGTTTGAGTGTAGGTGTATTGTGTATCAACATGTGTACAGCTCAACTGGCAACCTGAGATAGCATTACTCAAATTTTATCCACTTTCTTACACACACACACACACACACACACACACACACACACACACACACACACACACACGGTATTCCATTGGCCTGAAACTCTCCAAATAAGTTAGACTGGGTGGCCAGGGAGCCTCAGAGATCCATTTGTATCCCTCTCCAGCTCTGGATTGCAAAAACTCACCACAATGCCTAGATATTTTTTAAAAAGTTTTTTTTTCATATGGCTTCTGAGGATGGGACTCAGTTTCCCTGACTGCAGACAAGCACTTTACTGATGGAGCAAATCTTCTGCAGCTTTTCCAAAGAAGACTGTGCTGTTTCTTGACTGGGTTGAAAATATGGAATGATGCGTGATTTTATGGATCTTGGCCTGTGTGTCCTTGATGGCCAAGGCTGGGTAAGGCAGAGGGTTAGGAATCCCTTCTGAGTGTGTGTGTGTGTGTGTGTGTGTGTGTGTGTGTCTGTGTCTGTGTGTGTGTGTGTGAGAGAGAGAGACAGAGACAGAGAGAGAGAGACAGAGAGAGAGAGAAAGAGAGAGAAAGAGAGAGAGAGAGAGAATACTGAGGAAGAGCATTCAAGCAGTGGGAATCTATGTCTCACTGAGGACGTCTGACAAGGAACTGACAGAGATGGTGGTACTGCACACCCGGTTCCCTCATCATTGCACTTTCTTCTGAAAATTCACCTTCAGTTCTAGGCAGTGTTGCATTTCCATGAAGCGCCATTAAAGCATTTGCTGGTAGGTCTCTGTCTTTTACATATGGTGAATGTATGGACTCGATGGTATTCAGAGAGGTTATGTCTCGAGAAAAGGAATCATCCTTCACACTCTGTGCGCTCATTCTATGCATGCCAGGTGGCATCACACTGGCACCTTCAATTGCTCTCAACTGGTAGGACATAGTTTGCTGTTCTGTACAGAGTGGTAAATGAGCCTCCTATTTCTTTTTTCTCTATTATAGCTTTGCCATTATACTCCATATCCCTAGTCTTTTGCATCTATATCTGTTTTGTGCTCTCACTCTCTCTTTCAAATACACACACACACACACACACACACACACACACACACACGCATGCACGCACACATACTTTCCAAAAGCAATCTCCCCTGCCTTGTCTGACAAGCAGCTGGGTGGTGTTAGGCTTGTCCAATATAATTCCACTTCGGCCTCTGCACGGCAAACTCCTCAGGGCAGGGACTCGGTTCAGCACAATTTCATCTATTGTTCATCAATGTCTGTGTAGCTCTGCCATCTTGTAAGTGATAAATTATTATAATGAAAGGAAATCTGCTCACCAGTTAGTCGTGGAGAATATTCTTCCAGCTAGTACTATTTGCCTTGCTCAAAAAGTCCAGGCCCTTGGAGCTGTCTGAGCTGTTCTGGAACACATGTAGTGGCCTATGTATGATGCTGGCTTATCGAGAATGTTAATGCCACACTCTCCTTAGAGTCTCTCGTGAGAGTGTGATCAACACACGGTTAACTTGAGAACCGTGGATAAGAAGATGTGACGAAGGTATAGAGAGCATCAGATACTCAAGGAGAAAAACTAATTCCTATTGACTCTAGTAACACCAGGAGCTCTTTACTTCAATTCCAGTGGTGCCCAGCTCCTCAGTGTCTGGCATTCATAGTGTCCTGCATGCTGTCTGTAGACTCTTCAGCGGCTCCTAACTCCTCCCATGGCCCTTCATCTCCAAGCTGTTCTCTTTACGTTTCCTCATCTGGCTCAACCAAATGCAAAGCCTGCCATGAATGCTTGTATTTATCAAACATACATTACACACAGCCTTTAGGTCACGTCCAATTAGATGTAAAAGCAATGCTTTTAAAATCATAATTTTCAAATATATCCCATCGCATCTTATTTTTCTGTTAAATATCAATAATGAAAAAAATTCAAAAATGAGGGATGGTCACTAAAAAAAAAAAAACCCAAAAGCAAAGAAAATGTCATTTTTTCAACAAATTTATTAGCCTGTTGGATTGCTTACTAATCTGGAGTTCTTTAGAACCACTAATATGGGACCGGAATTAACATAGAAACTTACTGTGTGCAACCTTTTTTTCCATATGTATTTGACTTCAGCCTTCCTTCTCTTATTTCTTACTTTAGTGTCTCGGTGGAACAATTTGGGAAAATTCGTAAGAAGAATGTTGGCCTGAGAGTATTAGACAATATGTGAAGTGTTTTTGCATGTGTATTTTCAGTTTAGCCTATCTTACTGGGCTCAGAAAGCTGCGGCACATGAAGATCACACAGCAGGTCTTGGACGTGAATTTGGGCCCAGCGACTGTGTGGTTAGTATTACTTAGTCATTGACTTTTGCCTTGCCCATTTGCGTTCCGCCACACCAGGCCCTCAGTACCAGGCTTCCTCTCTACGATAGCTTCCTTCTCTCCACTTTTCTGCTAAAGCCCTCTGAGATAGGGCTGTTTACAAACTTCGGCTTCCAAGAGTGGAAGCTTTCCATCAAGTTCTGTTGGAAATGATTTTGGCACGGACACTTGCTATGAGCCGATGTTGCTAATTAGTTGTCAAACGGCCCAAGCTCTCAGAGTGGGCTGCACACCACATAAACCAGACTCTCTGGGTTTGTGGGTGCCCTGCCATGCCAGCACAGAGGCACTGACAAATGCTTTACAGTGGCTTTAATGCTATTGGAAACCATTGCTCATTCTTTTCTTGGCTGACCACAAGACTCCTTTTCAACATTAACATTTCAAGCAGCTTATGCCACTGGAGCAAGATAAAGCCTAATTGCTGGGAAATATTGAAAGAACCTTAGTTAGTCTGCAGCCAGTTGCAGGGGTTTTAGATTCCATAAACCTTATAGTGAAGATTCAAGAATTTTAAAATTAAGGAGTCTTCCTCCAACCCCTTCTGTAGGTAAATACAGGCCCATTGTGACTGACTCATTTATTTATACAGCATTGAAGACAGTAAGCATTCTTGGAATGTTTGCCCCCTGTCCAATACCTGCTGGGAGGCAGGGTGCAGCACCTGGAGATGCATGAGAAACAGGCACCTGCAGGTGTCGTGAGCTGCTGAGATACACATGGGAAACACCAACACCATGGGTACCAGTGGGGTCTGGACTGTATTCTTTAAATGCCAGGAAGGAACTGAGAGCTGGTTAATAGCGTATTTACAAGGGAGATGAGGAGTCTCCTGGTAGATAATGTGGTAGCTGGACTTTAGAAAATGGCCTGCATACAACGGACATTGGAGGAAGTGGTGTAAGCTTCAGAGTAGGGAAATAACAGCAGAGAGAACAAGAAGATCCTTAGAACTGTCCATGCTGGAAGGATTTGGACAAAATGACATCAACTCTGGGCTTCATCCAAACCTGAAACTGAAGTACATCCGGAGGAGATGACACGATATGAACTATGGTAGACTATGTGCTGTGGGGGGCCAGTCTGCAACCAGAGTGCAAGAGTGATTTGAAAGTTATGAATATAAAGCAGTAGAAATACAATATGGGGTCAGTTATGTCTATAAAAGTACATCTATAGTGTTGATGAGGTAATATGTATGTGATATACATATATAGTTGTTTTATATTAAATGCACATATAACATACATGTACATATTTATGTATTATACTACACAATACTATTACATATTATTACATAAATGCATATATAATATTAATATATGTTATAGGCTAGAATATATTCCATATTATATATACAATATTATATACATACATATGATATATGTATATAATATACATATATAACTAAAATTATACATGTGTGTATGTAATATATATGTATACATATGCACACACATATGTATGTATATGTATAACCTGGGATCAACAACTATTGAGCAGGGCTCTGAAACCTTCCACTTTACACCCAGTCTTATGACCTATTTCTCCTGACTGGTCACCTCAGACATTAAGGGAAACAGAAAGGAATGGAGCGGTGTCTGCTCTCACATCGTAAAATTCAGCTGAGAAGACAAACATTTGGTACTGAACATCTCAGACTTCCCATTTGCTTGTGACAGGTGTCCATAAAGAATAGAACAGCTCAGACGCTGTGGCTCTTACAGCTGGTGTCTCGGCTACATTGTGTGAAAATGAGCAATGTTCTGAGAATGCTGTGCTATGACCCACTGACCTGCTTAATGCCTCCCGAAGTCACCCATGGTTGGCGTTATCACAGAACCGCCCACATCTCTGCATTCTGCCTATATACCAAGCCATGCCTTTTGTGACCTCTTTAGGATTCGCTCTTGGAATAATGAAAGGTGTTTATTCATGTCAGTGAAATGCTAGGTGAAAATGGGTCCAGATTATTGGGTATTATGGACTGCTGTGTTAAATATAATTTTAGAATTTTTATAGTCTACGAATTCATATTAAAAAATAATAGCCTGAGGCGGTATTTCCTAAGAATGGAATTATTAACTGAGAAAGGACTGATAAGTAAAGACTCTTACAACAGAGATATTTTTCTCTTGTCTCAATTTCCTCAGAAAAAGAAAACTGAC